>NC_092424.1:61347512-61499751 GCF_036169615.1 Heliangelus exortis
TCCCTTCTCCCTCCAGGCTGAAACACCAGAGGTTGGATGGGACCTTGGGCAACTTGGTCTAGTGGAAAGTGTCCCTGCCCATGGCAGGGGGGGTTGGAACTAGTTGATCTTTAAGGTTCCTTACAACCCAAACCATTCTGTGTAGGAAGGTATCAACATTATAGGGGAAGCACACACGAGGCCAAGCTTCCCTGGGAACTGCATCTAAGCTACTTCCAAATGAATTAACAACAACCCAGTTGAAAGTGAGTTTCAAGTTTAGTCCAGTTCTTAACACTGGTGCTCAAAGTTCTGAAATAGATGTTTAGAAGTAAAGTACTTTCATGGTTTGTGTATGTGATAGGACTGTATTGTGTCATAAAGAAATTAGTCAGAAGGGCTTTATATGTAATTATGCAACCATTAAAAAAAAAACCTTTAATCTAAATTTTTAAATAATTGAAGATATTACTGTTGACAGGGACAACTACCAGCTCTCTGAATATTCCTGAGGAGCTGGTGGGAAGTCAAATATTGTTCTGGTCAGAGAAGTTATTGGACAAGGAAGTGAAAGTGGGAACCCCATACTCTAAATTCCTTTCCATCAAGCTGTTGTTGGCCAAGGGAGGAGGAGGGAGAGAATTGAGTGGTTTCTTCTACTTAATTGCATTGGGGTGCAAATGAAATTAAAAGGGGAAAAAATATAAAAAGGTAGAGCGAAGTGCAGCCATAACGTAGGCAAGAATTTCTGTAGAAATTGGAAGAGGGACTATATTCTGGTGCTGTCAAAGTATACGAACCCCACAGGCTTCCTTCTGCAGTCAGAGCTCAAGTTCGGGGACCCTGTGAACCACATTATGAACATAATGAGCTTGGGCATATCCACCTTTCCTTGGAAGTTTTCCTTGGAAGTTTTCCTTGGAAGTTTTCCTTGGAAGTTTTCCTTGGAAGTTTTCCTTGGAAGTTTTCCTTGGAAGTTTTCCTTGGAAGTTTTCCTTGGAAGTTTTCCTTGGAAGTTTTCTTTGTCTTTACCCCTGTGAGGCTGTAGAATTAGTTCTGACTTTAAGCAGGCCACCTGGGTCCCTGTCTCCTTTGGTGGGAACATAAATTGCACTTCTGGGTGGGATGTGAGGGTGAGGAAGTGGAGGATAAGCACATGGAAGTGTTCCTGATGCAACGTTCAGAGCCAAGCTTCCTAAGTGCCAGATATCTTACTGAAAAAGGTAGTTTTTGTGAATGTGCAGTCCAAAAAGAGATCCCAGGGACTCCCTTGGGACTGAAGAGAGTGCAATGGTTATTACTTCCTAGCAAGGTGCCAAGCAGATCCCCCCGTAAGAAGACTTGAGAAAGGTGCCTGATTGTAGTGAAATGAGGCAATCAGGTGTTGCTAATTACAAGGTGGGAGGCGTGAGCTTGTGTTAAGCCCACCTGTTACCCAGCTGCGCATGATCAGGATTGGGGGACCAATAAAAGGGCCTCCCACCTTGTAATTAGCAGCACCTGATTGCCTCATTTCACTAAACCTGATGATGAAGATAGCGTTTTCCTGCTCACCTGCAGGGTATGTTGGGTTGTTAATCCAGTGCCTTTGCTGCTTTCTTACATTATCCCCAAGAATGAGAGATAGAAACTACTCTAAAAGATGATGTTTTGTTGCTCTAAGCCTGTCTTGTACAGAAGACCCCAACAGTTTCTTTTTTTTTGGCAGTCCTGACTGCAAGTTTATAGCATATCACTAGAGTCAGTCTTTAGTGGTGTGGTTTTCTCTTTCACAGACATACATTTGCCTCTATTAAGACATAGGTGCTTCATGCTTTACTTTTTTTTCTTTCTAATTATTTTCCCATTACTTTCACTTTTTTCTCTGTACAAGGAAGCATGACTCTTGGCAATAGATTTGTTTTGGTCAGTTGGTGTTGTTTTGCTACAGCTCTGTGTTCTGGAGGAGTCCAAGAGCAATTCAATGTTGTTACTGCCTGCTGGCGTGGGACAACAAGTTGGATGTGTAGAAAGTCTCTTCCATCAGGCAGAGCAATTTTCCCATTGCCTTCCTAGAATGAAGAATGAAGTCAACAATTACCTTGTATATTTCATGCTACAGCTGTTCTTTCCATTGCCACTGGGGAGTGCTGCACAATTTCTGTGCTGCTGCTGCCTTTCCCTGTGCTCTCACACTGCAGAAGGTTACAGGAGACCTTGGACTACACTGTGACCCCCGGCAAGAAAATAAATTTTGTTAAAACCAGTTGATCAGTTGTGTGCTGAGATGACAAACCTGTCTGAAAGTTAGGGGCATTTGTTCAGAATTGAATCATGTTTATGAGTTTAGTGGTGTGAAAGCAGTATGGCGTTTAATTGAGGCAATAAACGTGCTTTTCTGGTGTGACATAATAGAAAATCTCAAGTAAAATCATGTATATGAATGCATGTATGGAACTGCGATGCATTAACTAATAAATATTCCATTCAGTTGCCAAACCTTGTAGGAACTTGAGCGAAATGAAAAAGGCAATGTGTCATATCTACACGCTTGCTGCTGTGGGAATTCTGTAGAAATGAGTGTTGTAAACATTTTTTCTTTCATTTTGACAGGTAATATTTGAAGCTGAAGTCTCAGATGGGAGAAATGGCTACATTGCCATTGATGACATCCAGGTTCTGAGTTACCCTTGTGGTAAGTAATGATTAAGAGCTGCATTTTTCTCTGTCTTTTCAGGACATATTTGATATTACTGTAGACTGCTGGGTTTTCATCACTTGATTAGTGATGTTCTTTGTTCTTTCAATAGTATTTTTGTTGCAGCTTCCAATGGAGAATGTAGTGTTGCAATAGTTATTTACCTGGGTAAATTCATCTTTGTCTGCCATAATTAAAGTATAGAGGAATATAGATCAGAAACTCTTCAGTGTCCTTTTAGTCATATCATAGTTGGTGAGCAGAAGCAAAATGTGTTTACATGTTAAGGTGTACACTCAATGATTAAACTGAATTGCCAGATGTGTGTTGGTTTTTCAGATTTCATGCCCTTCTTTTCTATTTTTTTCCAAATGGATGTAGTGGATTAAAAAAAAAAAAAAAAAAAAAAAGAAAAAGTCTTATGTTTATTGCACTGGATGATCAGGTTTTGTTGTTGTTTTCATTTCTGGACAGCCTTCAGGCCTTTAAGTTTTCCTTTGTGTTCTTAATCCCAGGGAAGAATTACATGCATGCAAATAGAAGTTATGCTAATGCGAATATTCTGCAAATGGAAAGTTGTGAGGAAGAAATTATTACAGTGAATTTCTGTCATTAGTTACCACATTTTTCTGCTAAACTGGTTCTGTTCCGTTCTTCATCTTCCCCCATCCTCCCCTGTGCATCCTCTCTCTAAAATACAACTTCATGATAGTGTACTTCATGGCTAGTAATTTAATTACTTTCTGAAGTGATAAAGATATAATGACTCTCTCCCCAAGTATGTAAAATTATGCCAAAGAATAAAGCTGCAATGGCAACCTCCCATTTTGATTTCTACTACTCCACACCTGTTAAGACCATAGGTCTCAGAGACTACCAAGCTTATGACAAGCCTTATATGACTTTTTCTTTTTCTTGTTTTTTTTCCTTTGTGTTTTTTTCTAAGTGCCAATACAAAAGGCACTTGGGTACAGCCATGACATCAGATTGTCAGCATGATACAGTATTCAGATAAGCTCTTCTTTGTTACTGATGTTTAAACCCTGTTTGTTCCAATTTTCTGAGGTTTTTTTCTGGTTTTGTTTTTTTTTTAAATTTTTTATTTTGCAAGCACAAAGTAACAATTCAGCTACTGTTTTCATTAGGAGTTCTTGAGAAGGAGATCTGTGAGAGCTGTGTAATGTACCCATTCCTCAGACGTGACTGTCAGGCTTTCTTATGCATAATAAATGCTTCAAGTGGATGTGGCACTGAGCTTTCCTAGGGGCTTTGTCAGTGTGGGAAATAGATTTGTCTGCTTCTGAAATACTAGATTCAACGGCACAAATTATTTCATTTAGTAAAACAACAGAGCTCCAAATTATATTGCAAACAGTCTGAATAGTATCTCTCTATTTGCCTGAGGAGTATCCTGCTAGTTTTTTTTTTTTTTCTCAGTGTGACGGGTTGTATACAATAAATGTCTTTAGGACAATTTGTGTGGAGTGCTGCTGACATTTTGGCATATGATCTATTTCTCTTGGCTTTGATTTTTAAAAGATAGTATAACTCATGTATAACATATTGTAGAATCACCAGGGGAGAAGGGAAAGAACTGAAAGCACTCTTCTCAGACAGAGACATAACTTTCTCTCTTCTGTTTCTGTTTTTTTAACCAAAGGTTGTTGCAATATGCATCCTTGAATAGATAGTAATGTTGCTGGCACCATTTCTAGCAATAAGTGTTATTTGTAATTTTTTTTTTCTCTGCAGATAAGTCTCCACATTTCTTGAGGCTGGGGGATGTAGAGGTCAATGCAGGGCAGAATGCTACATTTCAATGCATTGCTACAGGGAGAGATGCAGTGAATAACAAGTTGTGGCTCCAGGTAAGGCCAACTCATGCAAGTATATTTGGCTAGAGGACAAGCTGTTTTCTGGAGGTGAAAGATTTTGATTCCTAAGCAATTTTTATTTCTGCATGTGTAGTATTTAGTTTAAATACAAATTTATTTCAGTTAAATGGAGAAACTTGTAGTTGGCTTGTAATGTTGAAAATCTTGGATTAAAAATGAGAACAACTGATGTGGACAGTGGAGTATTGATTTTTAAGGCATAGTGGGCTGTCTCTCTTAAGTCAGATGCTCTGTAGCAGAATTTATTTTCATTAGATGCAGATAATTGTCATTTAGGATCTAGTAAAACCCAGATGTAACACAGCTGTCATAAATTTTAGGATTATTTTATCATATAAATTAAAATTCTTTGTCCAAGCATGTGACTGGAGGGATGTGGCAGTACTTCTGTGTGCATCTCAGTTTTCTTTGGTAGCATATTTGATGGAACAGCATGGAAGGACTATTATGTGTCCTTTTTCTCTTTCTCCATAATAGAAGGGACTTCAAAGTTATCTGTGTGCAGTTGTGAGATGTTGTGCACCTAAGAGATGACTAAACCAGTAAATAACCCTTCTCACTAAAAACCAGAAGAACAAAGTCTCCAATACTTGCACCACCACAAAAACATCCACTTTGCTTTGTGGTATGGGGGTAGGGTTATTCACAATTAAGACCACCAGTTAAATAGAAGGATGGTAAAGTTTTGACAGCTGTCCTTAAGAAATTAGATTTTGCCACTTAGTAAGGATTTAAAAATCACTGTAGTTATGTGTTTAGTATAAACTTTCTGCACCAACTCTCCTAATTTTAGAACAGTTTATAAATGTGTCCTTTAAAACTTTGTTTCAAATGTGCATGTTGACATTTTTTCAGAACTGTAAAATATTTACTTATTGGGAAACACTGTACTTTGAAATGAACTATAATCACAATGTTAAA
This sequence comes from Heliangelus exortis, assembly GCF_036169615.1. NCBI lineage: Eukaryota > Metazoa > Chordata > Aves > Apodiformes > Trochilidae > Heliangelus > Heliangelus exortis. Next base: position 61,352,985 of record NC_092424.1, read on the forward strand.
ATGCCTAGTTTTAGGCAAGCATTGTACTTGGAAATTAGCTATAATCAGTTACCTCCATCTGATTTTTCATTTAATAGAGAGCAAAGCTGCCAAACCTTGAGTAACAGTTGTATGTAGACATGTGAAAAATTGAAAATTTTAAAGAGATTTTTTTTTAATGTAGAATGAGGATAGAGGCAATCAGATATGCAAAATAAATTACTAGACAAATATGCCATTTCAAAAAAGGAGCACAAATCCAGCAGTAACTGCACTGCACTTAGTAAAAGGGTATCAGAGCAGTAGGAATGATGCGTACTCCATGTCTGAGTTGTAACTTGCTTAAATTGAGCAAACTTACAATGCATTCGTTGAAGAAGAGGAGTTTGATTTCAGAGACTTGCCAAATAGAGCACATAAAGTACACACAATGTAATGAATCTGGGTTTCACTCCATCAAAGGCAGATTATAACAATAGGAGGAAACGCATGAAGCACCATATACTTCAGTAGAGCATGGGTCAGAAAGGCCTGATGGAGACAGCCAGCTGGAAATCTTCCCTGTCCCTCACTCCTTTGAGTCAGATAACTCTGGCAGATTATCCATGCTAACTTACACTCCCCTGAGAAGCTTGGTTAGCAGCCAGAAAAACTCAGAAAACACGTTTTGTCCCTCCATATACTTTATGGGTCGTTTTTTTGGTGTGTAAGTAGATCACAGATGTGACAATTTCTCACAGTGTGAAAGGTGAGATACTTTTGGGGTTATACTTGTGCTTATGAAATGCTTTGATATTCTTCAAGATACCTTGCTACTAATATTGTGTACTTCAGCTTCCATTCCCCTTCTTTTTTTCTGTTAAACATTGCCAAATTGTCACCAATTTAAAGATAACCCATTTTTTTCTACCACCCTCAGAATTTCACTGCTCCATCCATATTTCCTCAGATAAGCATGAATTAACATTTTTCTCTCTCTCGTTTTTCTTCCTTAAGTAATGTGAAAATTTACTGCTGTTGTGCGCAGCTAACAGTGAATTGTCTCCTTTTCCTTAAAACCCACGGTGGGATGCATAAGGGATTCCTGAGGCTTCAGAATGTGTCATGGAAAAGATTCACTTTAACCTTTGACCAAATCAGGAGATTCATAAAACTCAGATTTCCAGAAAGGAAGAACCAGCAGATCAAATCAAATGCCTGAGTAATTGTTTTTGAGAGCCCTGATCTGAAACATTCCAGGAATGTATTTTCTCATAACAAGAAAGGCCATGGGGGGGGAAAAAAAAAAGTGCAAAAATGAAAAATGAAGGAGAGGGGGGAGCAGAAGAGGAAAAGGCACTTTCCAAATACACTGTGTTAGAAGAAGTACCCTTTGGTTATGCCCTTATTGAAAGAGTAAAGTGATTTCCTTGAAAAAAAAGAGACGGCAGCAAACAAATTGCTATTGAAACATGTTCTTTGAAAAGTAAAGATCCAAGGTGCAATCTGGGACATCAGAGTTTCTTGTATCTGAAGTCATCATTTTCTTGCATTGAAGTACAGAGATGTGCAGGCACAGGTTTCATTAGTCATTGCCACTGCTATCTGGCTTCAAAGAGGGGCTAAAGTAAATTAAGGAGTAAGGATAAAAAAGCAGCTACCCTGCTCTGCTTTTTAGGGTCGTGCTGTTCCTGGGTGGAGTACCAGGGGTACTTCAGCCAGGCTCCATCTGAGTTACTGCAGTCTCTGCTTCACCCTCCTCATCCCCCTGTGCACAGACACTGTAGCTTTTGCAGCTTGCCAGTAAGTCAATTAAAGAAACAGTGATTTATCTGAGAAAGATTTTGTCCCAAATGGTGTTTTTGGAGTTATTGAGTGTAGGGAAGACTGCCTATTTGGGAGTTGTGATTTTTTGAGGCTTTTTTTTTTGTTGTTGTTCTTTTGGTTAGTTTTGTTTTATTTCATTGGTTTTAAGTTTTAAAGTTTGATTCAGATATGACCCACATAAATAGTGTCAACAGGTGGAAAAAAATAGGGATATTTGGAAAGAAACAGGGAAAATGGAAAGATAGTAACAGTCTGAAGTGAAAATGGATCTTGCTAGTGTCTCCTTTTCTAATTTCCTATGTAAACTTCTATTTTTATTTTTTTCCCAGTTGCATGCATATTTCCGTGCTTATTTTTTTCCCAATGTGTATATATATATATAATTAACTATGCATATTTTTGTAGGTCTGAAAATTAAAGTTGATAAGGATAGGTACAGCATTTCAATACACTGTTTCCTGTGTTTTTACTGCTATGTTGACAGGCTTTTCATCAACTCTGTTTTCTATAAATGTGCATCTGTAAACATTTTAGACCCATAAGAATTAAGATTGAATTCAACTTCTGACTTCCATGGTTGCAGGTTCTGCTCTTGTTTGGTTGGTTTTAGATTGCATCTGGTCTCTTGTCCCCTTTCTTACCTCTTCCCTTCCACCCCTGTATTTTACAGCCCCACTGGACCAAGGTCCAGGGCAGTCAATTCTCTGGCACTGAAAGATAAGCAGTAAAGATAACAGAAGTCTTCAGAGTTGCAGCTGCATTAATATGAAACAAATATTTGTACAGATAAAGAGATTGAACTGGTTGAACAAGATGATCTGAAACACACCTTTTGTGATGGTGTGAATAGTAGGTGTGGGAGCAGGAATGAAAAGCTGCTCTCAGATTTATTTTTTCCTTCACCCTTTCAAACTAACCTACTATGTAATCTATTGCAATTGTGAGCTGAAGGATTCTCTTTATGATCTGCAATTATTAGCAAATTTTGAAAGAGCTTCAAAGTCCTTAGTTTTTGTTCAGAGTGAGCAGTGATGTTGTGTCTGAAATACATTCAGTCTTGGTGTAAATTGTTTTTCCCTTCCCATTCTGAATATAATCTGTGGATTTTTTTCTTAGTATTTTCACCCTCTTAAAATTTTCATTGTAGTATGTCACACACCAAACAGCACTACTTCAGTGCCACTGTACAAACTGAAGCAGTTGTGTTATGTGATATGAGTCCCCAGACCCAAGGCAGTAACCTAGCTTTTCTATCTGTTGTTTTTTATGCTGTGTCTTAATAAGCATCAGGAGTTAGTAGAAGTTCTTGATGAAAAGTTATTTTCTGTAGGAGATGAACAGAAGTGCATATGTTTCATCTTAAAAGATGGAATAGAGCCTGTATAGACACCAGAACTGACTAGCTGTTGCCCACTTCTGCTGATTTTCTTTTTACTAAAGCCTATGAGTTGTCTTTCTTTGAAAAGACTAAGGATTGCTTTGTTTATTAATGTTTGATGCACCTTGCTGCTCTGTTCATATTGGTTTGCAGAATTAGTATATATAGGGCCACCTCCTTATTCTATTACACCCCCCCTCCTACATCTTGCCACCACCAGCTGCCAGAGAAATGCCAAGCATTCCAGTGGAGTTACGTCAATAAATAACCATGTAAGAGTCGGTTCTGCATGTTAATCTTGTGCTCTGGGTGGATATGTGTTAAGTAATATTTGAAAGAATAGCGCATGAAGGGCATTCTAGAGTTGAAAACGCAGGGGTTAGGCGGGGTGTGATGGATGGGGCTGTTTTGCCCATTTGATTTGGAAATTTCTATGTAGGGAAAGCTCCCAAAGTTTTAAGCTTTGTTGCTTTACAAAGACAGCAGAGAATTAGAATCAGATGAACAGAATAAATAACATTTGGGTACACAAAGACTACAGATAGCAGTGTAGGCGTTGTCCAGCATTTGTTCTGTGGGTCTAATTGGGATATTGGAGCAATAGGGTTTTTTGCATAATTGGGCTGTGTTTAAGGGCTTCCTGAGCTGGGAACAATTGTGGCTCCCAGAAGCCCAATATGATTTTGAGCATTTTATCGATGTCCGGTTTAACTGGACACTTGCACAGTGTGGAGAATAGAGCTTTTTGCTAGAACATCTGTTAAACCATAAGTCTTGGCACCTGGTTCAGATGGTGATAACTGCGGCACTAATGAGCCCATCCATCATTGCTGAGCTTTGCATTAACATAGCATTGGATTAGGGAAAACGGCGGCTTCCTCTGGCTTTGCAGCCGGCTGTGCTCCGCCACGGTCCGCGGCGGTACCGCTTGCTTCGGCGAATGTGAAACTCGGAGGGTTCCTTGCCTGTGTTTAAAAGTTTAATATGCGCCCGGTATTCCTTTTTGCAGGTTGCCATCAGGGGGGTGGTGAGGGGGCCAGTCTGTCAGCGATAGCTGTAGGTACTGGCTAGCAGCCCCTCCACTCAGGTTGCCAGGGCTGGCACGGCAGCAGCCCTGCGCTCGCCTGTGGAGAGGCTCGTCAGCTTTAATGTGGTCTGAGGCAGCCCCTCTCTTTGCCAGAGGAAAATGTCGCTCCTTGTGGAATGACAGATAATTAAAGCAATTGCCTGAGAGTAATAATTGGAAAGAAAAAAAAAAAAAAAAGTGAAATTAAAAAGCATTATGGAAAATAAAATGCAAATTGCTGTGAAAACAATGGAGCCGGGCTGACCTCCCAGCGGTACCAACTGTTACTGTAGGATGAACGAGCATCTGCTTGGTTGTCTGCATGGGCTCAAATAACTGCCGGTATCCTGCTCCCTTTCTTGAGGAAACGGCTGTAGCCCTCAATGCCCTATTTACCAGCATCTTGGGGTTTCGTGATGGTTGCTGATTTCATATATAGTGTTTAGTTTTCTTTTTAGATACTGCTTATGGGTCCTTTTTAATGATTCTTTGGACTGGGCACATGCGGATGGTATCCTGTGTTGATGCATTTGGGCACATCCTTGTGCAGGACCAATACTGTTTTTCAGGACTTTAGTATAAGAGAACTTTTTGTGTCAGGACTTTTTGTATATGAGAACCTGTGCTTCTGGCAGGGGTTGAGAGACATGTTGACTGTTTCATTTTGCTTTTTGGAAGGACAATATTTCCTCTCACAGGAGAGAAGTTGTGCCACACCACTTGTTTCTTTCCACTGTATCAGAATGTGAAGGTATGGATTCAGCAGGAGGGGTCTTCAGCAGGAGGGTTTGAGTATGGGCTGGGGGCCTCCAAGGGTAAACCAATTAGCTGCAAGTAAAGTGGCTTGCTCCTGGTCTCAAAAAAAAAAAAGTATCTACAGCATATTCTATATCTTTACTCAATATATGTATATATATATTATTACTATTACTTTGCTTTTTCTTGTGAATGTCTAGAAGAAATTCAGAGAATATGCTTTTTTAGTACCCACAGTTCTTTAACTGTGGAACTGTGATGGAGATTTTTGGTTCCCTTTTTTGATTTTACTCAACTGCCAAGTATGATGCTTTTTTGCATGGAATTGATACAAATCAGTTGTGCCTGCTTGCCCTAAAAAGCAATTGAATTCATGATGCTGTGTGAAGGCTGAGGGAGGAGAGATGACCCAAAGCTCTGGGTTCACTCTTCTCCCTGCATGGCAGGAGTGGTGGGTCAACCTCTGATGAGGAGATAGTAGGCTTTTTGGGTCATCAGTGTCATATTCACAAAACAAGGATTAGTTTGTACTGCAGATTTGGCTGTTTATGCTCAGCCTTCGTTCCTCAGCCATAAAATGCAGTTTAAAGCTATGTTGTCTTGATTACTGACAGTAGCCAAGCAGCATGTAAGTTCTCTTTCTGTTGCACTTGAGTCTTGCAGAGAAGCCTGGCTTACCTCATTTTCCTCATTATTGGTTGTTAATTGGTTGTGTTCAAGTTGTTACTGAAAACAAGCAACAGGGTAAGGAAGCATAGGGGAAAGGCCTCCTCTTTTGGAGTGGCTTGTCTATTTTACTTGCACTTTCTCATATTTATAATTTGTGATAGATGTTCTGGTTTTCCAAACATTTTTTTGTATCAAAAATGTATCAAAATCACCTTGAAGTCATATATCCAGCTCCTTGTAAATGACTTGACTTGTTTACACACTGCTCGCTCTGACGTGGTTATAAAGAATATTCACAGTATTCCTAACTTCATATTTGATATTCTCCTTCTAACTTCTTTGTTTCACAAAGGATTTTCCCCCTGTCTTTTTATTTTGTATTCACCTTTGATGCTATCTATTTCGTTTGACCACAAATTACTGTTCTCTCTCTCCCTCCCTCCTCAGTTTATCAGCTTTCTGGATAAATATGGCATTTCTCTCTGCATGCCCAGTCATCTTAGGTTTCAGCAACATGAAATACTGTAATCCTCCTGGTTTTAATTTAATTCTGCTCTACTTAACTAAGTCCGCTGGCCTGCATAGCTACCAGCCATCTAGTTAACACAGCAGCCTTTAGGGTTGTCATCCCAGTAGAACTTCCCCAGGGATGCTGCTGCTCCTGTGGTGGTTGGAGCATCAGGTGCTGGGGGCTGCACTGCTGCCTGTGCCAGTGCCTGCGGTGGGGTTGGGGGCACCTCATGGACTGCCCAGGGCACCTGGAGCCTTCTTCTCCTCCTGCTGTTTCATAGTTTACAGCTGTGGTGGAAGTTTGGTCACTCTGTAGCTGTGTTATTTCCTCATCCAGAGGCTTAAAGACATAAATGAGATGCCTGGAATTAAGGTGATGTCTATAGAAACGTCTCTTGCTATAAATTCCTTGACCACTGACTCCTGTGATTCTTGTCTGCTTGCATTCAGGTTGGCTTCTCCTTAGTGGTGTGATGTGTGGTAGGTAGCCTCATATCCCCAGGCCCTGGTTTCCTAAAATAGCTACAGGACTTAATGAATTACAGAAGAATAAGAGCAGCTGGTAAACATGGCTGCATTTAGAAAAGGATAAAATTGTTTGCTAAGAAGTGTTTGAGGAGCTGTCACGTGTGGAGTTGGTTTTCAGTAGTGGGTTGTTGGTGTTTCGTTTTTGGTGGTGGTTTTTTTTATTTTTTTTTTTTTTTTTCAGCTTTTTTTCCTTCATTGTCCTGTCTGTTTTTTGTTTCAAGCTGCAGGATGAATACTGCAGTTCAGCATACACTGTCAAGGTGATGCAGAGCATTACTCAGTGTTCCCGGAATTATTACTTCTATGAATATTTAAAAAAAAAAAATCAAGAACGCTGTATTAAAGAATAATAGCTTTCTGAATGTTATTTATTAATTTTTTTTTTTTTTTTTTTTTTGTGGCATATGCTATATTAGGTTCAAAATAAGAGCCTTTAAAATGTCCAGAGAAAGCATCATTTTTATTTGTGTAGTGGAATGGCCAGGGACACTGTAGCATGGATTGTGGTATTTTGCCTCCAGTGTGTTTTATTATAATAAAATAAATTAGGATTGCCACCTCTGAAGAACCAGATGGCTCTCAATTAGATTATTTCATGAGAACCTTTGCTTTCTTAGTAGGATGTTCAGTGCAGCGTGAGAGAAATTGAGCTACTTCAAAGTGGGCAAGTGTGAGTAACAGCAGTGCACGTAGCCAGGGCACTTAAAGTAATCATGGATTTTTCTGTACTTTATTACACTATGCAAGATACAACTTGGCTCGTCACAAGTATTCAAGACAAGTATTCAGTTTGTTTTCATGCAAAAAGCTGTATTGCTTTTCCTGCTATTAAATGAATCTGTAGTTCATTGAAAAGTAGGGTCTTAGGCTGGCTTGCCACGGATTTAGGAAAACCAGAAAGTTAAAGCAGGTTGCATTAATTTCCTGCTAAAAAATAATTTAACTCTGCTTTCTCTTAAAAATAAAAAAAAACCCAAAAGAAATTACTTCTTCACCTTCTTATATGCTAAGAAGATAGGACTATCTCAGCACATTATTTAAGCTACAGTTCCAAATCTTGTTCTGTTCGGGAAAAAATGTATCTCTTAGGCTAAAATAATGTGTTTGTAAATAACACTGACTGGGAAAAAAAAATCCCACTTGTTTATTCATTTGCTCTTTTTTGGGTGGGGAAAAAATTAAAACTTTGGTTATAATTTCTTACGACAAATGGATGTCATGCTTTATTATGTTTCTGATATGTTTGATAAGTTTTAAAGCCCCAAGTAAATATATCAATACAGTTATGTAAAATAATAGAATAAAATAAACACAAAAATAATGCATACATTTTTTAGAACAGTAGATTTTCTTCCATTGGAAATTGTGTCCTAAATGTTGTAAAAGCATATGCTGTGTGTGCCAAGGAGTGCCAGAGAGTTACATGTAGGTGCAATTTAAAGCGCATAGATTCTTGCACTCTGTTTCCCTCATGTTGTTTTATTTTGAAGAACATATTTTGGCAGAGATTGTACATTATTGCTAGCATTCAAATTACCCACCTTCAACCCATTTTCCTTGTGCAAAAAATTATATTTCACCCTTTGCACAATGAGTCAAACCAGTAATGTTTTAGAATGTGTTATTTACGAATTCCCTTTTCCTGTGCAGCAAAGGTGTATTTCCCTGGGCTGCTGGGGGCATCCCACCAGGTCTTATGCTGTCTGGTGAAGTTGTGAACCTTCAGCAACTGAGTAGCTTAGACAGACTCTCAGCTTGCACCCTGCTTCCTGCGTGGATCCTGCCCACTTCTCCGCTCCCTGTGGCCACGCAGTGAATCAGCTCAAAATCTGATCTCTGTTTGGTGGTGAGAATATATGGGGAGGGGGTATGTTTTCCAGGAAGGTTTTTGTTTGTTTGTTTGTTTGTTTTAAATTCCAGGTCACTTTCCTGTGTGAGAGCAAGAGTTGAAGGGAAGGGGAGCAGTGGGAGGAGTGAGTGGGGTCCAGCTTAAGTGGGTGCTGCTGCCAGAGTAACACGGGTGTCACTGCAGCCCAAGTGTTGACATCTTCTGATCTCTGGAGGCATCCTGGCATCCAGCTGAGAGCCTGAGAAGGCAACCAGAGTTGACTTATTATTAGCGGTGGAGTGGACTCATTTTGAGGTGTTTACACTAAGAAAGGATGGGGATGTGTAAGGTTGAGCTGTCCAGGCTGATAAAAATCACCAGTATGAAAGGAAAGAGTTCAGGAAAATTCAGAGGGAACATCACCCCAGAAAGTTGTGATAACTTATTGCTGTCTAAACAAAAAGGCAAACCTTACCACTCTTTAACCTGAAAAACTGAGAGAGAATTGCAGATAAGTTTTAAAATTTTATTTGAAATTAGAAATGCATATAAATTTTACCAACTTAAGATATTGGTGTTTAGATCCTTCTGGTTCTGTTCAGGTTCTGGAATATCTACTGAAATTGCTTTTCGTGTTTATTAAGGGCTTGGTTTCTTTCATGAGACCGAAAAGAGACATTTAAGGCTAATTGTTAACTTGCCTATGATTGTTTTCTAAACTGCATAGACTTTACCGACTTTGTTTAAAATATAGATGATCTCATTTCATTGTCTGTAAAAAAAATACTAAAACCGTGTTCCTATCAAATTAAAAATAACCTTGAAGTCATAGATATTTATTTAAGGTTATAATCTTAAATGCCTGAAAAGGTAGAATTGAGGAGTTTTTTTCTGCATGGCTTATGTTTCTTTTAATCAAGTGTTTATAGAGCGTAGTTCTTTGTGAAGCAGAGTTATTTTCACAGGAGGATGAGAACTGCCTGTTGGTGACCTCTCCTGAATGAGCAATTCAGGGTTATCAAACCAGACAGCAAGGGACTGGAGGAACCAAGGATCGCAGAGGGTACAGCCATTACCTATTAGTATAACTCCACATTAATTTTAAATTGGATTTTTAAAACCTAATTGAGCAGCATTTTCAAGCTCTGTTCAGTGTGAGCAGGACATAAATTGAAACAGTATGTACCAGGAACCCTCTAATAAGCAGAGAGCACTGCTGCCTTTCTATCCTCTCCTTTAAAATCAGTAGTAATGCCCTGACATTAAGAAGAACAATCTAATTAAGAGATCACGGCAGTGCATCTGAACTCTGACAAATAGCTTACTAGTGTAAGGGTTACACGCTGAAATGAATACAGGATATTTTCTTGAGCATAAATTTTTGAGTGAGAGCTCTCTTTTGTTTGAACTTTTTGTTATTTTAGTGACAGAAAAATATTTTAATGGCTAAACCAGACATGAAGAAAAAATTTGAAGGTGTAATTGTGTGGTTTGATTCCCAGTTGCATTCTCCTAATAAAGAGAAATTTGAGCAAATAATCTAATCTATGAAAGATCAAGTGGTAGGAAATCAGGGATGTAAATGGGAAAGAAAATCTTAGGTTTTGCTGTTGGAGTGGAACTGTAAAGCTTATTAAATTTAATTTTGATTAATTGCTCGGAAAGTGCATTAATATTTCATTTTAAGTAGGAGCCTCATTCGCATTGCTTCTCGACATAAAGTGTGCAGACAAGATTAAGTAAGCAAGTTCTGAGATTTGGAGGGAAAATACTTCTACACAGCAAGCTTGGGTGTGCTTCTCTGCTGCAGTCTGAGTGCTTGGCTTTCCCATTTAAAGCACTGGACTTATTGAGGGAAATACTTTGTTTTAGAAGGCTCTCTTATATTTGTTTTTCCTTTCATAGCAGAGCAAGAATGACTGCATTACATGGGTTACTTGTCAAGTCTAGTATCATATAATTTTTAACAGTACCCCTACTTTATTATATGCTGGCTGCTTGGTCATTTTAACAGCTATGTAGCAAGTTTATGTTTAGTGGGAAAGTTTTATTAGTTTTATTTCCCTTTGGTGTGGGTGGCTATGGTGTGGTGATGAGGGCATAGACCAGGACAAGAGGAAGAAAGTACCACAATGAGAATTTTGGTACTTCGAGGCACCCTATCAAAGTTTTATATAAAGTTATAAATCCAGAGTTCAAGCCTCTGGTCAAAACTGAGAAGGGAGGGGAAAGCAGCTTGAAAATCCTGCTTTCAGATCTAGCTTTTGCTCTTGGGAAAAGCCAGCTAACTGGAGGGGTAAGTGCACCTCCCACAAAGTCATTTTACTTTAGCTCAAGCAGCACCAAAATAAAGCCTTTATCGTTATCCTTCATTTATGTGATATTGGAATTTAATAATTTTGTCAGTCTCTTAAGTTCAAGAAGACCTCTCATTTGTAGGAGTCTTTGCAGACATCAGCAAGATTCCTTTTTTCTTTTTAATAGGAGGCAGATACTTGCTGTGTAGAAGGGAGCTGGTGCCTACTGCAGGACAACTCAGATGCCCTGCTGTGGACCCAGGCTTCCACATGGCAAGCCTCCCTTGCTTTTGTCCTGTGAACATCCCTTGAGATAATATCCATGTGACAAGAAGACTCTTTGCTCTTACGGACTGGAGTCTGATTTTAGGGAGCAGCAGTGTCAGTATCTTTCTGAAGCATCTCACAAATGTAGATGTAAAATGAGATGTTGGAGTATTATGAAGTATTCATGCCTGTGACAGGAGGCTGGACAACATAAACATGCAGTATTAACTCATTTCTTTTTTCTCCCTTTTCTGTTCTTGCCACAGGCTTTCACTTTATTAAATTTTGTGGCTCAGCAGTGTCTCTTTTTGTGTTAGACAGAAAGCTCAGAGTTTAAGACCTCAATGAAGTTTCTCATTCCAGGGGTTGATTACAGCTAAAAATGTCTGCAGAGGTCACATTTTGCTATGTATTGAGCAGAGCAAGCAGTGCAGTTACAAAGAAATGATGATGTCTTTCTGGTGACTGAGCAAAGCTGAGTGCTCAGAAACTGTAATCTGGTTGGGAAACAATACATGTTGGGTTTGATCCATGAAAAAGTGGGAATGTCATTTATTTACTCCGTACATGTTTCTGGTGTTTTTATTTTTAGTTCTAATTTTTGGTAGATGGCTTGTTCTTCAAAAATCAAAATTAAAATCGAGTGTTTAGTATGAATGGGACTAAGGAAAAAGGGTCACAAAAGAGCTCAAACTGTTTCTGCTTTGCTGACCTCTCACCTTGCCCTGCAGCTCCAGACAGATTAAAAATTTCAGTGATTTGTGGTAGGTATGATTTTTTCAGAACTCTTTAAGCTCCTTCCTTTAAATGAGATCTACAGCGTTTCTCTTTTAGCAGCTTTCTTCCCTCCCTTTTTTATGTCTGTTAGCTTTGGGTAGATAGGTGATGTTTAGTATATCAAAGGTACAAGTTTAGAAGACAAAAGGCAGCACTAAAAAGGAAGAACTGGCTGGTTGATGAAAAAAGAGCTGTGTAAAACCTATGAAACCCCTCAATGCCAGGTTTGTTTAAATATTTCTTACAATACACCCAGTCTGTTAAAATTTTATTTGAAGTTGAATGAATTTTTAGGACTGCAGCTGCTACTGCTGGGCTCTCCTGTGGTTCCACCGTATGAAGCCATGGCAGCTGAGTATGTCATGGTCATGTTTTCTGCCAGTGCAAAAGCCTGATAGTGATTTTCACTTCCAATGTTGATTCTGAAGTGCTTTTGAGTACTGTGTCTCTCTTGATGGGACCTCTACACAGAGCTTTTTTGCCATGGAAATGCAGTGCAAGGCAAATGTGTTTGGTGGTGTTTTTATGTGCTCTTTGTATGATGATCATGATGAATCTCTCTTGTATTCTTACAAGAAAACTCTGCCTTGGTTTCTCTTATTTTCAGAGAAGAAATGGGGAAGATATTCCAGTTGCTCAGACTAAAAATATCAATCACAGAAGATTTGCTGCTACCTTTAAGTTGCAAGAGGTGACAAAAACAGACCAGGATTTATACCGCTGCGTGACTCAGTCAGAGAGAGGTTCTGGAGTGTCAAATTTTGCTCAACTTATTGTTCGAGGTAAAGTTTTAATTGCTTTCATTTTATCTGTTTAAATGCTCTTAATACCAGTGCTTACACCCCTATCCTCCCCCCCCTTTTTTTTTTTTTTTTTTTGACTATAGATGCCTTAATCTGAAAAGATGGCCCAATGAGGTTTCAGAAATTGTCAGAAAATAAAAGACTGCTTTGCAAAATTTCTTGTAATTATTTTCCATAGAATACATCTGTGTAAAAACTCTAATCTTTCAATACGTGTAACATGCCTGTATATTTGGTGGATGTTATTTGCTCAACTCAAGGTGAAAATTGCTTCAATTTTCCTAAATATTTTTACAGATATGAAAGAATCCACTGTAGTTAGCTAACATTCCTTTTAAAAACCTATTGCCTTGAGAAACCTGGTAATACAGCAAATAATATTGTGTTACCTGGAGGATCAGTGTATAAAAATAGTTGTAAACTTTCACCTACCCAAGGACTTGAGAACGTAGAGATTTACTGTGATGATATCCAACCTCTGAAGCAGGAGAAAGAAAATTAAAGAAGAAAATTGAAAACTTGCTTTTTTCTACTTGAAATAGTTTGTTGTTGCAGTTCATTCAGAATCCTGCTGGGATGGAACTATAGGTTATGTGTGGTGATGTCTGGCTGGTGATTTATTTAGGCATTTTGTGTTCTGGAAGCATGTCATCTGGCTGGCAAAGAATGCAGTTGAATACAGGAGTCCAGTTTTTGCTTCCCAAAGTCCCTCACTGTCTGGTCTGAGATACATTTTCCCTGAGGAAAAAGTTTTGGGAGTGCCCCTGAGGACTTGGGGGTGCTGGTGGATGAGAAGTTCAACATGAGCTGTCAGTGAACACTTGCAGCCCAGAAAGCCAACCAGATCCTGGGCTGCATCAAGAGAAGCGTGGCCAGCAGGTCCAGGGAGGTGATTCTCCCCCTCTGCTCTGCTCTCATGAGACCCAACCTGGTGTTCTGTGTCCAGTTCTTGAGCACCTATTACAGGAGGGACGTGGATGTGCTGGAGTGAGTCCAGAGAAGGGCCAAGAGGATGATGAGAGGGCTGGAGCAGCTCTCCTATGAAGACAGACTGAGAGAGTTGGGGTTGTGCAGTCTGGAGAGGAGAAGGCTCTGAGGAGACCTTATTGTAGCCTTCCAGTATCTGAAGGGGGCTACAGGAAAGCTGGAGAGGGACTTTTTAGGATGTCAGGTAGTGATAGGACAAGGGGGAATGGATTCAAACTAGGGGAGGGTAGTTTCAGATTGGATGTTAGGAAGTTCTTCACTGTGAGGGTGATGAGACACTGGAACAGGTTGCCCAAAGAGGTGGTGGAAGCCCCATCTTTGGAAGTTCTTAAGGCCAGGCTGGAGTGGGCTCTGAGCAACCTGATCTAGTGGGAGGTGTCGCTGACCATGGCAGGGAGGCTGGAACTAAGTGATCTTAAAGGTCCTTTTCAACCCTGAAAGTTCTATTGATTCTAAGTTCTGAAGTCTCTCCTTGCCTAATTGTGTCTTCTGCAAAATCGCCTGTTTTACTTGTAGTTGTGATGAGGTTTAATGCTTTTGAAGTGGGAACAGGAGGTGGTGTACAAGTGATGCTGCTGTTTGCTGTGAGGACTGTTCTGGCCAGGTAAGTGCAGAGGTCAGGCATGTGATGGGCTCTTGCTTTCCTCCTTCATCTGGCAGTTGGCTCCTTGGTCAGTCAGGAGTCATCCCACGGCTTCTGGAGTTGGGACAGGGAAAGCAGTCTTGAGCTCAGCTCATAGAAATAGAAGTAGCATAGGAAATGCTCTAAGATATTTGGTAACTGGCATCTCTTGGCTGAGATCTTTTTCCTGCGGGAGAATGGTTGATTGAGGTCAACGAGGATTTATGCTCTCTATATAATGTCAATAAAAATGGGCTTTGCTCACATAGGAGAATTTAGAAAATGTGTTAACAGCTTTTTTATTTTGTAGGTGTACCTTTTTTCTAGCAAAGTGCAAGATAGTCTTCATTCTAATACAATGAATTTTCTAAGAACAGATTTTCTGTTTGTAGAAAAGCAGGGGAAATGGATGTATTTACCCAAGAAATTAAGTTTTTTATTTACTATTATACTAGAGTAATAAAATTGTGTTTAAACCACTGTTTCTCTCAAAAAATGAGGTAGCAGTATCAAATTTCGTAATACCATCTTTTCCAATGCAACAATCTCAGTTCTGCTGAGAAGCTTGGGTCATTTGATAGAGTATACAGTTTTTGTGCCTCAGAACATAAACTTGGTATCCAGATATATATTTATACAACAGTTATATATGTTTCATATTTTACAGTTAATTTTACTTTTTGTGTGCTTTTTGCATTGGAAGCCCAAGAATTTTAAGGTGTATATATATATATACATATATATATATAAATATACACACATTTATATGTAATTTAGAAGAAAATAGAAATATTAATCTTCTAAAAAATTTCATCCCTTTGACATCATGGTAGAAAACAAAGATTTATCTTTTATGGTAGCACTTTTTGTGTGCTGTTATATTTGAAAAGCAATATACAGTAATATATTTTCTTGTTTGTCTGGATAACCACTAAATAAATCTTGTTAGCCAAAAAAGCATACCCTCAGGGATCAGCTACCCTGGTGTTAAAACTGTAGTGAAAATTAACCATAATGACAGGTCCTATATCTCAGTGGCACTTTAAAGCTGACATCCTGCTACATGGATACAAAAGATGATAATTTTAAAGGAAATTTTTGGGCCACTGATACGAATTGCCTTTAATAAGAGCTGGCATAGTATTGCCCATTGTCAAAGATGACCCAGGGGGAAGAGTTTATTAGTGCGTTTCCTTCTAAAGTGGAAGTGACAGGGCATGCTTGGGGCCATTTTGTTGCTGTTTGCAACAAATGAAAATTTCACTGCAGAATTCTCATGCTGTATTGATCTGTGTTTTCTCACAGCCAGAGGAAGGGAAAAAAACGATGAAACATCCTTTACTTTGTCAAGGCTTTAGTATTGCTTCCAGATCATTTTGAGTAATGATAAGATCTTCCATTTGTAGACGCCAAACTTCATTGACAACACTGCTTATTAGAGAGAGGGGGATGAAGAACTGGAGTTGTTGCCCAGTAATTCAAAACCCAGGTGTTTGGGTACATGGCTGAGGTCCTTGCATATTCCATGTCTGTACAGACATGTGGTACCACAATACAGGTGCAGAGGTACCTGATGCTTTTCTGATGGGCAGTCAGTAAGCTGGTCTTGGTAATAAAAATTTCCAGTTATATAATGTGCATCACTGAAACATGATTATTTCATTTAAGTTTAGCAAAATAGTTACTTTCAGTGGAGTTGTAAACTACTACAAATGTAGTTACCTAGAAGGGAATGCATTTAGAGACCTTGAAAGGAATAACTCAATTACTTTGATTAATTTCTTTAAGAAAAATCAGACTAGGATAGGATTTGTTATTGAATTAGGACATTTTTACCAAAAGCAGCTCCAATCAATGATTTAATGTCTCCCTTTTGCTTAGAGCTGGTCTTTAGATCCCAGCTCGGTGGCTGCATTGTATTGATTTTTTTTCCCCATGGTTTCTATGGAATTGCTATCATTCTTGGAGACGTGTAGAAGCAGCTCTGTCCCTTTCCCCTTCCTTTTACAGGAAGCCTGATGCTGTCATTGCTGTTAGTTGACTTATCTTCCTGAATAGATCCAGCTGATTGTCTGTTTCCCTTTGGTGGCTGGTGCACTGGCAATTTCTGGGAAGTCAATTTCTTGAAGTCTTCGGGGTTGTCTGCACTGAACTTGAGGGACTTTCAAAGTTGCAGAACCAAATAGCGTTGCTCTCTTCGGTCAGTAAAGATCTTTGCCCTTTGACCACTTCTTGTACCATATCATTGTTCATAGCTCTTAAAAACTAATGGAATATTTGTCTTGAAGGTGGCAATATTTATTGGAGAAGCAACTTTGTGCGTTAATAAATGAGCTAGTTTTCATCACAGCAACTGTGATAAATTCTTGTTTGACTTGGCATGTGATCTCCTCCTAATGTGACTATTAGGAGGAGATGAAACTAATCTTGCATTTGTATGTGGTTTTTTAGCAAAACTTTGTAGAGAATTCCCAGTATAGTTTGTCCCTATTTTAAATGTCTTACGTTCAAGCAGTTTTGCAGGAACCGTGAAATGCCATTTCTTTGGCTACAGTGGATCTGGGAAATCCACTTGAGTAGTGAGCCTTTAAACATTTTTTTTTAATAGATTTTTATTTTCATTAAGTAACAGGTCTCTGATTGTCAAACCCCCCCCCCCCCAAAAAAAAACAACCAAAAAACAAGCTAAGGAAACCAGTCTCTCAAATGGTATGATAAAGTATTATGCTTTATTTCAAAGTATTTGTACGCTTCCCTGAGTTTGTTTCCTTTTAAGCAGCTACACATTGTTAACAGACTAATAATACTGCAAAAGCAGGGGGAAGTAGGGTGTGTTTTATTCTTTGTAGTAGATCTTACGTAGATTTGTTGGAAGAAAGTGCAGGTTAGGGTTAAAGACAGGGAAGAAGAAAAAAAAAAAAGGAAAAAGGCTCTGTATGAATCAATCTTAATGTTTGTTAAAAATTTATGAATAGCTCCATGTCTGGTTCTAGCGATAAGTTTTCCGATTTTTATTGAAGCAATAAATTATAACAATTTTTGATATTTTCACTAGCTGAGTGTAGTTTTTCTTCTTAACATCTCTTCATTCCAGCCTAACAGCTCTTCTGTGGTAAGGTCAAAACTTGGTGAGGTCTACACCTTGATTTTTAGTTCCAATATGGAAATGTATTGGTAAAACCAAGTTAGCAACAGAAAGGCAGTTTTCTTCCACAGGCTCTGCTCTCTTGTCTTCTTACACAGAAATCAAGTTCTGGTAAACCGATCAGTCTGTATGGGTTTACTAGTATGAAAGAAATTATTTTGTATTTGGTTTGACTCAGCAAGCCATTTCTCCTCAAAGTCATTTGAGTCTCTGAATTCACTGAATTTCAGAGCAGAATAAAAACTGGGGAGACATTCTGCGGTCCAGGTTGTCGAAATTTGTGAGGGGGAAGATTCTCGACCTGATGACAATATTAATGCAGCCTGGGTTACTGTTTGACTTTTTTTTTTTTCTCCCTGGGCACATTGCTATCTCATATTCAGCATGGTGCCCACCAGGACTCCCTGTTTCTATTCTGCCAAGCTTCTTTTCCAGCGGTTTGGCTCCTAGCATATGGTGATGCCTTGGGTTTTTCCTCCCCAGGTGCAGGGTTTGCATTTCTCCATGTTGAAATTCATGAGGTTCCTTTCAGCCTGCATCTCCAGCTTGTTGAGGTTGCTCTGTATGGCAGGATGACCCTGTAGCATGTCAGCCACTCCTCCCAGTTTTGTGTCTTCAGACTTGCTGATGGTATACTCTGTATCATCCAGATCATTAATAGACATGTAAACATGAAATGCCACAATACGTTTTAGAAGCTCTCTCACTTTTTTTCAAGAGAGGAGTGAAGTGCTCTTTTTGAAAGTAATGTCATGTATACATGATTTTTAAAGTGTGTGTGGTAGAAGTAAAACCTTGTCTTCTTGTCAGATTAGTCTGCTATTCAGTGTGATGGACACTGCCTGTCTTACTGCTTCATCCCAATGTAGTTCGGGTGAAGAGTAGTTTTATCTATTTATAGTAAGTATTTTTACTTATAAGTATTTTTCAATGTGAATGTTGCTTTGTTGTAGTTCTGTGATATGTTCTTCAGGAAGATCTGAAACATGTAAGATAAAGCACATGTTGTACTTTTATCTCAAAAGACATAAGTTTTGTACTGCTTGATAAAGTGTAGATTAATATTCACGTTAGGCAAAAGCTAGGCTCTTCTGTGCTGATGTGTCATCCTGTTGTATTCCCTGAATGTTAAGGTGGCTGATCTGGATCACAGCAAAAACCAAAGTCCTGTAGCCCCATGTCCTGCCTGTGACTGGGCTCAGTAGCTGGTATTTGGTGCAGAGAGTCGAAGAAGAGCAGATGAAGAGGTGTCTCTTGCTGGCATAGAATTCTACCTTCCCAGGGAACTCTGATTCAGACATGCTTTTACTAAGAGGTGGTACCCTTTCAGTTCATACATCAACATCATCGTTTCATGGAGAAGATGTGTGAGTATAGAGCAGAGGATCAAAGTAGAGAGAGAATATGCTTGTCTTAACTTGTTTCTTCTTGGGAGTATGCTGTTTGCTCTACACCTGAATCCACAGAGTCTGTAAAAAGTGTTTATCAGATACTTACAAAACACAAAATCAATGGCTGTGCAAGGAATGGCTTGAAACTACACCAGGGGAAGTTTAGGTTGGATATTAGGAAGCACTTCCTCATGGAGAGGATGATCTGACATTGGAATGGACCGCCCAGGGGAGTGGCTCCCAGGGGAGCACCACCATTGCTGGTGGTGTTTAAGGAGAGACTAGATATGGCACTTAGTGCCGTGGTATAACTTATATGGTGGTGTTTGAGAGCATCAAGTTCAGCCTATGACCTGAGGTTCTTTCCAGCCTCTATGATTCTGTGATTGAAATGATATGAGGTGGGGTTTTTAATCTTTATTTTTGTTAGATCATCTCTGAAATGATAGAACTAAATCCTGATATTACCAGTAAAAATGAATGATGGACAACTTGTTGTTCCAAAGTATGGATTTATAACCTCTGTACAGTTTTGCATAACTGATATCTTTGTATAACAATCATAGTTTACTTAAAAATCACCTATTAAAAAATAGCCATGCAGGCAGGGATCAAATCAGATTCACAGATAACTATTTAACTAATTTTGTGCAGGGGACACTATAGTTTTAATTTCCTTGGGTATACCTTTTTCCCCACTTCTATGGTAGCTGCTGATGTTGTGTGGGCCTTTAATTCGTGATTCCAAGCAGCCAGCAGTTCCTGTTGTGTTTCCTGCAAGGCTTCGTTGAATTTATATGGAGAGCACATGGCATAGAAAACTCTATTCAAATTCTCTTATCTTTATCCTCCGCTCACTTCTCAGTGGAAACTGATGGAAACTCTTCCTACAGGCCAAGTGGAAGCCAGCAGGACAAAGGAAAAAAAGTGGAGGAGAAGGTCAGAGATGCTGGCTATTCTTGTTTCTTTTTGAGCATTACTTTTGTATATTTGAAGCTGGAATTTTTCTAGGCATCAGATCACCTTTAGAATTACAAATATTTTTCCTTGTATCCTTCCTAATTATTAAGTGTGACAATATTTTGTGTGATATTAGGTGTGACACTACTTTATGTACAGGGATGAACGTATAGCAGGCCTGACTGGTTTTCTGAAGGTCGTCTTGGACCACATCCATAAGCATCCAGACAGGAATGTGCGTTCAAAGCAAATCTCTGGATTATCCCCACTTCCTGGCCCTCAGTTCTTGTCAGAACAAGGAATTTACCCTTCTTACAGAGGGAAATAAACCAAAATGTAGGCATATAATGCTTTCTAGCTGCCAGTAGGCATTCAGTAATCACTAAAACTTATCCCAGGCAAAACTACCTGAAATGCACATAGTGGTTTCTGGGTCCTCAGCTGTGACAGCTTCATTCTGCTGGGCTGCTCATATTGTCCCACACCACTTGCTAGCAGCCTGGTAGGGAAAAATCATCAGTCAATAAAGCACTTTTGGTTAGGTTTTTGGGGTTTTTTTTTGGGGGGGGGGGCTTGTGGTTTGTTGGTTGGTTGGTTGGTTGGTTTTTGTTCGGTTGGTTTTTTTTCCCCTCCAAGATTAATCCTGAGAAAAAACTTCTGAAATTAGGATCCTGATCCTGCTTTCCATGTGGAGGAGTAATGCCCATTCTGTCCCTAGAGGAATCAAGGCTTTAAGGGACCTCTGCATCTAGTGCCCAGGTGAAGTGTTGGTGAAAGGGTAGCTGCTGGCAGGGAGGGGTTTGCTCCTCTCCTTGCTGCTCTCCCATGCCCCTAGCTGTGCTGCACAATCCCTCTCCTTCTTCTCTTCCTATGTCACTTCCATGGGCTAATTCAATAACCAACATGAACATCAAAGTGCTCCCTCTCTGCCTGGCTGGGACACCTCTGCCTTACTCAGGGGGTGCAGTCAGCCCACCAGAGGAGGCCTGGGAGCCTGGAGCAAGAAGGGCAGGGCAAGGGCCCTCTGCTGATTGCCAGGCAATGGACTGCTACTTGTTATTACTGGGTCTTGCAGAGATCTTGCTGTGATTTGGCAGTAAAATAAATACAGCTGTAGGGTCAGTCAAAATCAGTGGAAGCCTGTAATGGGAAGTAGTGACCTGGGATGAACTTGGCCTGGCAGCTCACAGTTGCAGAGGAATTAGTTCTGTGCCAGCAGGCTTTAAATAGTGCTGGCTTTAAATAATGTTCCTCTGGGGTCTTCTCCCTCTGTGGAAGACCAGGTATTATCAGCTGCCTTACAGGCAGTGTGAGTATCACCTCCTCTGCCTAATCCAAAAAAGCCAAGGTGTGATGTGGTTTCACTCAGCGTGGTTCAAAATTGTGATGCTGGTGATCCTACAGATGTGGCATTAATGATTGATTGTGTGAACATGGTCTCAGCCTTTAGGTATTGTCTCATACTTTTGTCATTGTCTCCTACTTTTGTTGTTGTCTCATATGCCTCCTTACTGGGAAAGTACACAGGTGAATTGGAACAGCAAAAACAAAGTACTTGGGAAATTAAAATCTAATCACAACTAAAATGTAATAGTGGGATCCCTGTTTGGCTTCAGAGTTGTTGGGGGCAGTGCAAAAGAAAGAAAAGAGGCGAGGAAAAAGCTCTCTGCAAGTGTCACTTCAGGGAGGAAATAAGGGGATTTTTTTGTTTCTTGTATCTGTTTCATCAAAGTACAATGACATGAAGATCATTTGCAGCAATTTCTCATCCTAATTAGAGATGTCTTCAGACTGCCCCACCACATCAGTGCTGTATTTCACTCAGATAATTTCCCTTCCAGTATCTGGTGTGTCTGTGCATTTGTTGAAATCAGACGTCTCATTTAAATCCTGCAGCTTGGGGTGGTCTGTATCAGTTTAAATGCCATTGATATTGGTTGGGAGGTTAAGAAAATACTTACTTAAGGGTAGATGAAGTTCCCTTACCTGCCATCATTTTCCAGTTTGGGGGAGGGGAAAGCCCCCCTATGCTTGACATCTCTGTGTGTTGTGCAGGGGTGTTAAAAAGTGTGCTGATGAGTAGATTCATGGTAATGATGAAAAGGAGCACATTTGGAATTCAACATAGATGGTAGAAAATGCAGGATGTCAGAGAAGCCATATATTAAAGGGAATTTGAATTGGAAACTGAATCCCAACCTGCCACTGGGGGCATTTTGATAATTTTGATTTATTAAACTTTTATAACAGCATTCAGATGAAGCTGAATTAAAACGCTTAGTCTTGGGTTTATGGTACTCAAGTCATCATGCTAGTGAAGTCTTTCCATTATCAGTGTAGAGGTAATCTAAGTTCCTTTTTGAATGCAGGTGCACCTGTGTGCTTTAGAATGTATTTAAAATCTAATAGTGTTCTAATACTGAATCACTTAACAAAAATACAAAGTGAAGCCACCCCTGACATTAATTTTCATCTGCATTTGAGAGAATCTTGCTATTAAATTGTAGATGAACTGCAGGAACAAAAAATTGCATAGATATTCCTACACCAGTTTTATATATTGATAAATATACATGCATTATAAAATAGCTAGCTAGAGAAATACAGCAATATTTCCTTGGAAATGGGTTATATTTGCAGAGGTGTAAGACACTTGAGTTCTAGTACTGTACTGACCATCGTCTGGCTTCAGCAGCTTTACATAGTCTTACCAAGCACTGTCTCTGAAATAAAAAGAAATCAATTACTATTAGAGTGGCAGTGCAGGTTAAAGGCATTACAGGTTCACTCTTGGTTTTGCAGCAGGGGGATGATACTTAGCTGCAAATTGGGAGTGATGCAAAAGATGGATGAGGCAGAGTTCAAGGAGCAGTAATGCGAGGGTCCGGCATTATCATTCCAAGCTGTGTCAGAGATGATGGATGATTCGGTGGCGAGAAGCAGTAATACCACATGATGAGAGATTCATCTCCAGATCTTCAGCTCTCTGCATGCTGTCTACCTGTTGGTGTTCTAGCAGCATAATGATTCCTGATGTGTTATGAAGAGCTAAATTACTGTACTTACGCAACTAAACTGGTATGTTGAATTTAGTAACCCAGATTTTTTGGCAGCTGCTAGGAAAGCAAGTAGCATAACAAATGCTCCTGCACATTGTGAATTTAATTACCTCATATTTATGCATAGTCCTTGTTGACAGGATTTTGTAAGCTATGCTAATATGGTAGGTAATTTGTTAACTCCAGAATTCACTTTCCATGTGCCTTCTGATCATTATCATGAAACATGATAAATGATCTAGCCCATGAGGTGTAAATGAAAATGAAACGGATAATTGTGTTCTATGTCTAAATTGTGGCTGGAATAGTTGTTGCAATTATAATGGAATTTATCTCATAAAAATATGCTTTGAAAGGTATTAGTGACCTTTAGTAATTTTGGTTGGGGAGTTATTTGAGGATAATTGTAAAGAGATTACAAAAAGTTTACTCAGAATAGTTTGGATAGTAGTTTTGATTTTTTTCTTTCCTAAAGAGTTTTAAATATTTGTCTGTTTAATAATTCATATTGAGGAATTATCCTGCAGTGTTAACTGCTGGATGGTAGTATCTTTTCAGAACTATATAGAAATGGTGAGAAACATACCTACCTCTCCTGAAGAAGAGAGAAGCTTAGCTACATGCAGAAAGTAAGATTTTATCCTGCTCAGATGCAGTGTTGAATTTGGATGTGGTGGTTTGCTAGAGAGCTCATCATTGAAAGTGATGAAATGGCATTGCAATCAGGCATGTCTTAGAAAAGATTTGAAGAGTATTACAAGGAAAACAAATGTGTTGCTCTCCCCCATTCTCCAGGTATGTGCATATTGCTCATGGCCGAGTTTGTGCCCTGCCTGCTGAAAGATGAAGGGTGACACTGATGTATTGGGGAAGAAATTTGAATTTTCAGCACTTCTCTAAACTTTGATTTTTATTTAAGACCAAACCTAACCAAACCAAAATCCTGCTTTGTGTCCAGGACCTCATTTAATGTAGGCATTTTGTCCCTTTTTCTTATCTGTTTAACTTTTAAAACTTGTAGCATATCTTGTACTACTATATATTGAATTTATCACCCCATTTCATATATGTAAATGGTAATAAGTGCAGTTTTTCACTTTCTGGACTCCTTCACTAGTAGATGAAAGAGTTTCCACTCGTTAGCTTGTGGACTAAACAGGGACAAACCTCAGTGAACAGTGTTAGAAAAAAGTGTGACTACCATTATTAGGAATCAAAAATCACTTCAAGTTGACTTCTGTTAGAAACCTTAGAAAAATAATTAGGAAGGAAGGTAGAGAGAAACTTTTCAACAGTTGAAAAAGCTTACATTTCTAACTTACATTATTCAAGAAAGGAGGATTTAAGTACAAAATGTGTTCTTAGCCAAGGTGATCTGAAAGGCTTAGGCACTGCATAGTCATTTACAAGGCTTTTTAAGCCTTCCTTCAAGGCTTATAAAGTAGGGTCAACATATGATGAGTTCTCATATTACCACGAATGATATTCCTAACTTGGTGTGAACTACTTAATTTGAATAATGAATAACAATAACAATACATTGCTCAATTTAGAGTTTTTGTTTTGATTTTTCCCCCAAATGGTTTATAGCTAAGCTGCATTAATGCTTCATTTGAAATTGCTGTTTTGTAATTTGTGTAACCTAGTGGAATGTTTTATTCAGATTTTTTTAGTATTAATGTTAGCTTTTTATTCCTTTTGTCTGTTTTGTGGTAATCCCATAAGCCATATGGACCTGTAAATGTTTGTGGACACAAGGAAGACTACTACAAAGTCAATGCTAGATGTGGTTTTTAAAAGCTGTCTTGTAGACCAGCCTCCTCATTTTCTGAGAAAATCTAAACTAGTGTTTTGAAATGATTATTGAATCTATTTCACTTGATATTTTGTGGGTTTTTTTGTTTTTTGTGGGTTTTTTTGGTATCCTGAAGTTGTGTGAAAATCTTGATTTTATCCTTCAATTGGCATCTTCATGGCAACATAAGTTGTGTTTTTTAACAACTGGAGATCTAAAGGCTACTGCTTTTGAAGGGAGATATGAGAAACCAAATGCTTTTCTTTGGCTTAAAAATTGAGAATGTAGTCTCATGGTTTTTAATGCCTTCTTTAAACTTCACTCTGACTTTAAAATGTGTTGACAGCATTTGGAAATATCTTGACTAATGATGTATTCTTTGTCTTTCCACTCCTCTTGGACCAGATGACTTGCATGTTCTAGAGAAAACAAGATATACTTGGTGTGATCATGCTTGTGATTTATGGGTAGCATCGCCAGCCGTGGGAATATTTTCCACTTCCCTTTATTTGGGATAGAATCTGTCTGGCAGTGTAGGAAGCACTGCTTCATGTTGGCAGCTGGATACTTCCAGGATACAGCTGTAGGGTGGGTGTTAATTTTTTTTTTTAATTGTGGTGTGGTACAGTTTTTCCTTTGGACATAAGACAGTGTAGCCCTTGGTCACCTTAGTGGACTGAAGGGGAGTTCTGTTCCTGTAGCTGAGAACTTGGGTCATCTTACAGTGCAGAAGTTTCCTCTTGACCACCAGCCAAAAGCATCCTCTAGTAATTCTGTGTCTTTTTACTCACTTCTAGTCTTGTCCACCCATGCCCCAGGGCAAGGGGAAAAGCATGAGTTCAGAATATAGGGAGAAGGGCAGCATCCCTGCAGATCACCCTCCCAAGCCCTCAAGCCAGCTTCTTCCGATCTCTGCAGTGTCTGAAGACAAGAGAGTGAGGGAAGCCAGGACAATTTAGTCAAGTATAATGACTAAAAGCAACAACTCTTGCTCACCTGTTGAACAAGTTAAAGCATGTTTGGTTAAATCAATGAAGCTCAGCAGTTTCATGGTGGGAAAGCTAAAGCCTTTCTTAGTAATGTTTGTCTCCATATTGCTTTTACTTGGGTGAAATGTGGCTTATGTTCCAAGAACCAGGTGAAATAGGCAGGCAACCCATGCTGCAACCTTGCTATCAGTATTTTTGCAAAGTTGTTTTTCTTCCAGGAACTCCTTAAGCCTGTTATTTGAAACAAGGAGCTTAAATCTCACTCTTGCAGTGGCTGTCAACTCACTGACTGGTGCCCACAGAGTCCCACTTCTCATCTTCCCAAACCAAGCTTCTCTCAGGTCCTGCAGGGGAGGGACTTGCGATTTTTCTCATGCCTCTTGACTCCTTGTGTTGGTTGTCCTTCAGCAAGTTCAAGTGATGTGATGCATTTTTGCTGCTTGCTGTTAAAATCCTCTGCTAGTTTTCACAAGTATTACATGTTGCAATCTTCATTTTGACCACTGCCTTCTCTCTATACTTTTTCAGTTTTGCACTGGTAGGCCCTCTGTTGGACTTCCTACAATGTGATTTAACTCGGGCATCTTTTGTTCCCTATGTGCTCATTCCTACTTTTATTAGTAGAGCAGAGAAAATGCTGTCAGGTTGAATGTGCCAATAAATGACAATGAGGTAATTGAAAGGTGGTTAAAAACTCTATTTTACTAGAAAAAGTAAGTCCTTCTCCAAAAGGTTTTGTAAAGGCAATATAATTGGACACATCAAGAAAAAGATTAGACTGTGCCAACTTTCTGGCTGGCTGCAAACATGTTCAGTATATATTTTGAGTTTACGCTTACAGACTTTTCTGCTTTCCTTAGCTTTGTCTTTATTTTGTGTGAGAACCTGCCTCTCATTTTATTTTTTTTTTTTTTTTTTTTACTGCTTAAGTTCTCTTAACTTCAGCTGTTTGTTAATGCCATTTCAGGAGTCTGACCTTCCTCTTGTATTTTTTATTTAAGATGGTTGCCTAAAGTAATATTTGATGAGTTTTATTTTTCTTGGGAACACCTCCAACACTTGACCTCTGAGTATGTGAATTTTGCAATGCAAAGTATTGTGCTACAGTGACACTTCAGTAACCTCTAGTTATCCTCGTTATTAGTGACATTTTCACAATTAGAAACAAAGTAATCTTCCTGGTTTACTTCCAGTTGTTCCATGAGCAGCTTTCTCCTAATCTTTGAATAATTTAAAAGGTTAAGAATTTATTGAGAGGGCACAGGTTGGCTTTTTTATTGAGGCCAAGCCAAGGGACTGCTTCAAGGAGTTCACCAAGCAACTTTGGGTAGTACAGGGTATGTGCAAACTGTCACATTATTAAGGTGACTGTCCCCTAAGACATTTGCACCATTAGGACTTTAGATAATTAAGATGAACTATATTTCAGCAAGAACACAGCCTTCTGGACAACTGACTAAGCAGATGCCAGGTGGAAGCAAATGAAACTAAGTTGAGCTCTCACACAGTTAACAGAAATTAATGGACCAGGTACCTACAGTCTGTTTCTTGTGTCAGTTTTGGTACCTTTGCTCTTCCTGTTCTTCCAGCTCTCCTGAACTTTCAGCTCATGGGATTCCTGTGCAGAATTAGTCATTTTACAGGATTTTGGAGTTCTATGCAAATGAGAAGGAGTAATTGAAGCGATCCTTTGATGGCACAAAACCTGCTTGACTCGTAGTGCTAGGGTACAGAAGATGCCTTCCAGAGGAACTTGCACAGAAAGCTGAAACCTGTCAGTCACTGTTTGGTTTGTTTTCAACCTCATTTCTGAAAGATACATCTCCATACTGCCATAATTAACAATACTCCCTAATCTGTGAAGGATAGAATAAAGGAATTAGGTAGAATAAAGGAAACAAATCATTAAATAAACTTGGGAAAAATTAGTGTATGAAAGGAAATATATTTGGGTCACTTCGGTGTTTTCATAGGGTACTTTGAGCTTCAGTAACGTTGCTTGGCCCCCTTCCATTACCCATTAGTTCTTTTTTCTGTTTTAGAGAAAGAAATTTTAAGTAATTTAGGCCAAGGAAAGTATGAACACCACAGGGTTAGAATACTTATCAGTGGGAGAACTGTTTATACTGGCTGTGAAACAAAGGCAGACAGCAGGGCAAAACAATTTTGCCTTGGCAGGAGAAGCTGTGTAGACAAGTGGAAATTTTATCAAGGTGTTTAACAATTTTAAGTCCCACTAATACTCGTGGATTGGCCTGCAGTGAGAGGAACAGTTAAAGGAGTTCAGAGAAGCTTTTCTACTTCGTGGCTTTACCTTCACTGTTTATTTTCCCTCACATATTAAAGAGATGGTGGGATGGGAGAAAGAAATTATGTATGTGGGATGACGTTAGTGAAGGTACAACGTAATTGTTCTCTTCTTACTTACATCTGTATTGTCTTAAATATTCAGGGATGATGTAAATCAACAGAAAATTAGTCTCTTATTCAGTTGGCTAGCTTATACCACTCCAGCTCTGCAAAGTAGCTTTAGTTTTAAAGCCAAGAGCTTTCCATACAAGCATCAGAAAAAAAGAACTTGATCACTTATGGTGGAAAGAGAAGTAAATGTGGCTATACAGCCATGCACTGTTAACACCCAAGTGTTCACACATGCATTTATAGTTTCATGTAGAGGACACTCACCTAGAAGGGATTGAAGCTTGTGTTTGTCTCTTTGTCCAACATTCAGTCAGTAACTTGATGGCTGCTGGGTTTTTTGCCTTTGGAGAATGTGATAGCAGCTTAAGAAAACACTGCTACTGGGCCAAAATCAACTTGCTGTAGTATATAAGCTTAGGGCAAGATGTAAGAACAGGAGAGGCACACAGCAGTACACTGCCTTCATATATCCTTGTAGCATCTAGCAATCTACGGCTTAAGATTTATCAAGCCAGAGTCTATATCAACATATTTGTGTGCAATATCCTTGAAGAACCTTCTATGAATTTGTCAAAATTTTTAACTTCTGGTTGTGTGCATTATCCTGCAGCAATGAATTTTCACTGTTAATTGGAGTAAGAGAAGAAAGCACTTCTCTCTGAATCAGCAGGCTACTTTTTTTATAGTTGTTTTTCACTATTGTTTTTTCACTGCAAGAGCAGGTATCATTCAATATTCTTTTTTTGCATACTGTTTGCCATTCTATAAACATCTACCATGTGTTTCTTCAACCATTATTCTTTCATGTTGAGAGTAATTCAGACTTACAAAATATGTCCACTTATCAAAGTTGTTCTAGGCCTTTGATACGTTCTCCTTGGCCTTTTCTGTGTCTTTTCTTCTAGCTTATCCAGCAGGAAATACAAAGACCAGATCTATATCTATTTTAGACTAGAAAACACTGTTTACCACAAGATGTTATGCTTTCTATTGTATTTTGTTCCTAAAAATCACTGATACCTTATCTGTCTTTTTCTCTGAATTGTGATGATATGGTCATGAAATTCTTCATATAGGTATAATTCTAGTCTGACTATACTGCTTTTGAGTCCATAAGGGATTCCCGCCCTCACATGCACTGCTTTGTATTTATTAACTTTGACTTTGCCAGTTTATATCTTAATTCTTCAGTATCTTAAGGAAAATGAGAAAAGCTACGTGCATCTATTCACCAAGGACTGCCACCACAGATAAAACCATTGCTGCACTAATTGGAGTCACTACTAATAACTGTGTTTGCTTCCTGACCTTCTAGGTAGACATATGGCTTAATGAATGTGTTGCAGAAAATAGTTCAGCTTCAAAAGGAAGGATGTAGTAACTCTTTTGAGAGTCCCTGAACGTTAAGGTGTTGTCTTGGGAAATGGGAAGTCTCTGCTTAAATCCTTGCTTCAGTTTAGTGAGATGAGAGGAATGGAACATCCTTCTGCTGTGAAATTGAGTAAGCCATGTCTCTGCAGACACAATCCTGAACTGTGCTGCGAATTTCCCATGTTACTATCTAGTGTCTCACATGCAGCTAGGTTGAAAAATCAAAACATGTTTTAAAAATGCTAAGGTAAATGTTTTTATGGTGGCTATTTGCTTAATTTGGATATTTAATTTTTTTTTGTCTTGACCCTCTCAGTTTTTGTTGAGTGCTTTTTGCCAAACACCCCCACCCCCACCTCCTGCCCCTCAAAAACTCCAACCTCAGCCTACCTACCCCATGTCATTCCCAAGGAGAAGGATAGCTTTTTTTTTTTTTTTTTTTTTTTTTCTTTAAAATGTGAATTTTTTCTGTTTTCAATTTCTAAACCTCTGCACTTAGGAAGGTATAACATACGTGCATGTGAGATTGATCTGTGGTAGCTCTATATCCTCGTCTGTAACCAGTGCTAACTATATAATAGGTTTCCTGCACTCAGGTGGCACTGAGAACAGGATTGTTTGACAACTGGGAAAAAAACAGACAGAAATGGCTTTGTGCTCAGGGTCTCCTATCCCCTAAATTTTGACTGGGTAGGTGTGAGTACTGAGCCAGAGGGATTTGCACCCTGAGAACGTGCTTCAGAAGTTGAGAAAAGAGACTGTGCCAGCGTGGTGGTGTGGAGAGCTTGGAGATACGTATCTAGCTGATTGCTGACTTCTCAGTTCAGTGGCCAAACCATTTCACTTCTTAAAATAAAGCTGATGTGAATTTTCGAAGGAAAAGCTATTTTATATAAAGAGGGGGTGGTTAGGGGAATTTTTAAAGAAAATGTTGAAATGCTGCGTGGTGGCTTCTTATGTTTAGAAAAAGTTATGTGCTCCTGTTCTGAATGTTTCTGTAAATGCAGCTTGCCTTTCCCATTACAAGGTGGGGAGGAGGCTGAATAGCAGAAGCTTTCTTGAAAGCAGGCAAAATAATTACTTGGATCCAGAGGTAGAAGCCAAAATAGAATTCAGTGGGACAACTTCACTCCTCTGAGCTGACAGAACTACTTTTTTTTTTCCCCCAAAACCACATTTCTCAAAAGTATAGCAAGTCTCATGAGAGAGGTTTCCTGGTGCTTTCCATTATCTAAAAGACAAAACAAACAAACAAATCTTTCAAAAAATACTCATGCGTCAAAAGTTTGAGGTAGGACTTTGG
Source organism: Heliangelus exortis (assembly GCF_036169615.1). Lineage (NCBI taxonomy): Eukaryota > Metazoa > Chordata > Aves > Apodiformes > Trochilidae > Heliangelus > Heliangelus exortis. The sequence goes on from NC_092424.1 coordinate 61,383,692, forward strand.
GAGCTGGCAGAAAGAGTCATGACTTTCCTTGGCTTCATGAAATGTGGTATTTAAAATTCCTGAAAAAGTGTCACTAGCTTGGTGTACTGGGACCAACAGAGCTTGCTGATGAAATTAGACAGCCTTTTTTTTTCCTATGGTTACCTGCTTTTTTTGTTGTAACTTAGGTGAAATATAAGAGCTTCTTAAAGGCACTGTTCCTTTATGTTTAACTGTTAATAGAGTGATACCTGATTTATTTTTGTCTCCAAGTAATATTGTAATGTGCTCTTAGCATCTTGGTTCAACATGCAGGACCAGTGAACACAGTCTTAGTCAAAATACCTGGTCTTGATTTAATAAATAACATAATTTGCTTGTGTAATCTTTGAAGACAGCAATCTCCGTAATGGTGTATATTATTATAAACTATTATTAGCAGTGAATCTTGTATTTGGAGAGGAAAACTGTACCGTCCAATTTCTGCACTAGTAATTTCTTCTCTCCTCATTATTTCTGCGGCGTTGTTGATTTTGTTTGACTCTCTTATTTGAATACAGAAGGGTAGTTACTGACCTTTCAGTGTGCTAGCTCAGCATGAGATGTTGATTAGCATTGTATTCAAGAATTAAAGTATGCAATAGTAGGATAAAAAACTGTGTTTTCAGGTTGGCTCATAAAAAAAGCTAGTAAGATAACCTAAGGTGGTTAAAATAAGGTAGCAAAAAGGAATTATTTTTGCTTTTAATTTGGCTATTATAGAGTCATATTTTCAGATAATAAAGCTGTGATGAGGTGGAAATTGGCTCGTTTGCCTGAGTGGGGGCAGTATATAAAAATTATCATCTATCCTGCCCTATATTTGGTATATCCATCTTTAGTCTAGCCATTTAATATAAAAATTCCTCAACAGAATACAGGAGCACAGCAAGGGACAATTGCAACTGTTCAAATAAACTAAATCAGAATTCTTTTTGAAGCACTGGCCCAAGGACTTCTCAGGAAGAAAAAGAGCTTAATAAGCATACACAACATTTCCCCGTATACTCTCTAAGCATCTGACTCTATTCAGCAATGCTGCTGAGTGTGGTGGTTGTCCAGTTAGGAAGGTGTAACCTTCATTTATCCACAGCACCATTTGGCAGTGAGACTGCTACCTTTTCCAACATAAATAATAGGTTGATTTGGGTTGGAAGGGACCTTAAAGGTCATCTAGTTCCAAACCCTGCGCTTTAGGCAGGGACAACTTCCACTTGACCAGGTTGCTCAAAGCTCCATTCAGACTGGCACTGAACACTTCCATGGATTGATTGACTCACTTTTGAGTCTGTCTTCTGTTAGCTTCGCTTGCTGACCTGTATTTACTGTGCTGGGAAAGGTGAAGATGTATTGAATACTAACATCTCTGTTGTATGATTTTTTTTGTAGAGTTCTGTCACGGTATTACCCCTGGGTCATCTCCTTTCCAACATGAAGGTCCCCACTCTATTCAGTCTTTTCTTATGTCAAGGGTGTTCCATGATTTTAGTCACTGGTGTTGCCTTTTACTAAAAACTCATCATAAGTAGGTAGATCTGGAGAGCTGTTCAGGATGGTACTATTTGGTGATGAGCACACCCATTTAACATTTAACCCATCCACCCACCCAGTGTCAATGCAGCCTGGATTTCAAAATAAAGTTTCCCCAGTGCTTGAGGGAATGTTTCTACAGACTCAAGTGTAAGAGCTGCTGCCTCTCAGATGAGTGGGACAGATACAGTATGCAACCTGTATCTTAAAGGGTGGATAATTCTTAATTGCTAATGAGTGAACATTGAGCACTGTGGATTAGTTATGCAGTAGACCTACAGACACTTGAGCTGGCTTCTATTGATTGTCCAATTAGGTTACAATTGAATGGGTCTATTTTTGATGAGACCAGAGAGACAGTCAGTGACTTTCTTGTCAGATTTTTGCTGGTGTAAGTGCTTGCACTGATCACATAAATATTACTACAGAAAAGTGAATGGTTGTGTCAGTAGAAATAAGATGCGAAATTTAGATGCTGTTACAGTACTCAGGGAGTTTGCTATTCCAGAGTAAATGATTGGTAGGTTTTTGTCATATTTGTACTTGGAATCTTTATTACAACAAAACAAAGATTGTAGGATATTATCAACTCATAAAAAGCTTCTACAAACTGTCCCCAGAATATATTTTTATAATATAAATAATCTAACACAAAAACTCATTTTTAAGATATCTGTGCTTTTATGTCCTGTAGTGAACTTGGGATTCAATGCACTGGGTGTCAATTTAATTACAAGAACACCCTCTTTATAGCAATGCTACCATACATGACAATATACACAATTTCAAACTCTTTAACAGAACAGCCTCACATAAAAATGAGATAATGAAAACATGCCAGTAAAACCAGTCTAAATACTTTTAAAGTCTACCCTATTCTTCATTAATCTAGTGGGCTTCTTTCTCTTTCAAAGGCAGATACTCTCTTTCCCCATTTTTGTTGCACCAGCTAAAGGAAGCCCTTGGATCAAATTCACCTTTTAGTAATGAAGCTCATCTCATAATATAAACGAAATATTCACCCCTCTTCATTGACTGCATAAGAATTTCATCACCAACTTCACTCTTCTTTTTCTACTTCACAACACTACATTATCAAACCTCTTAACAAATAATTACATTCTGTTCATTCCTTTAAAGAAGCGTGTATCATAATGTGTTTCTTATTAGCATGCAGGAGTGGTGATGATTTTAGTTTTGATTTGCTATTCTAGAAAGCCCTTCCAGGCTTTTCATCACATTCAAATCCATTTTGCAGCAAGCAGTTGGGCACTGGCTTTGTTACTGGTTCCCTTAGTTTCACAGGTCTTTCTTACCACCTATCCAGGTGCTGTGGTAAGAATGTTTGTTCCTTTTGTCTATCCCTGTCCCCTCTGCCCCTTTCTGAAGGTGGCTTTCATGATAAAGCTGAGCAGATCTAATGGCCTGCATCTGCTGTGTCAGTCCTTTCCCTCCCTTTTCCTCCTTCACAAACACCTGAAGTTATGTTCCTGCTTCTGTGCTGACTCTGGCTGTGGTCTGAAGCCTCAGGGAGCTGCTTCAGGGACCCAGGAAAACAGGAAACCTCCATGTGCACCACATCCAAGATCAGTTTTAAACCTAAGCTGCCTTGGAAGTAGAGTAGATCAGTGGTTCTGCAAATGACACTGATAGTGGGAAGTGGATGAGCAAGGTAGCCGTTTCCAGGTGGGTGTTAGGTGATGTGTAATTCACATCTCTGATATGAATCTGGTGTAAAAATTAACTAAGTGGGTTTCCATTTTGGTTTCTGTTGTTCATTGCATAGATTGAGGGACATGTCTCAGTGCCTCCTTCTCTGTCATTCCAGTGGGTTGCCTTCTGGCATTTTTGGCAAGAAATATTTGGGCATGCTGTAATAAGAAATGTGAAGACTTGCTGGTGGGAACATCTAAATGTGTCTTGGAAAAGGTTATGAATAGAAATAGAGGGATATGAGCAAGAAAACCGTCCCTCAGAAGCAGGTTTGCTCAGAAGTGATGTATTCTGTCATTTTTCCCCATCGTCCTGAATAATCTGAGCACACACAAGATCTCCATTTATGTGTAACCAATATACTAAACTGTATCAATTTGATGTTAGTACTGAAGTGCTGACAGAAGGCCTTTGACTTTGGTGAAATAGGACACCTGAGATGGCAGACATTATTTATCATGTTCCAAAGTCATTCCTGGGTGCCCTGCTGGTCTGAAGGGGAAGGTTTTACTTTCATCTCTGCCCCCTGCCCATTTATCAGTGTCTTGCCTCAATAATATGGTGTGTGAGCTGTTTTTCTTCCTTCCTTTTTCCACCTCCATGTATAAAGGTTCATTGTTTGGGTTAACACTTACAGTAAAACCAGAAATAAAAAGACACAGAGACACAGAAAGAGGAGCTGGAGCTGCTGGGGTGCTTCCCCAGGGTGCTGCTTGGCAAGTAAAGTTGAGGGAGAAGAGTGCAAGATGTAGGGGTAGGAGCAGCCTCAGGGATGTGGTGCTTGGCTGTCCTCCTAACAACCTGCACAGGTACTACACAGCAATGAGCAGTTCTGGGAATGCTGAGGATATCTCAGGTGCCAGGTGAGCAGTCAGGGAAGGCTGGGAAGGTGAGATGTTCATGGCTCACATCTTACGGGCTTGAAGATTCTGTAATTACTATTAAATAAAACTGTAAATACTTGAAAACCAAAACTAAGCCAGCTATTCCTGTCAGCTGCAGGTGCTTTATTTTTCAGTTCCCTTCTGGTACAGCAATGTCTACAGCTCATTGCACCTTTAAAGAGCATGATACAGGTTTGAATTCCATCTGGCCATGATACTGCCCCACCACCTTCTGAAGCGTTTTTCTCTGTCATTTGAAAGGCAGGCAGGAAAACTGATGATAAAAATTTGCATTAGCACTGTCTGGGTGGAACGTGACTTCCAAAATGAGACATACAGGAGTCTTTCAGGCAAGGAAAACACATTGGCAGGAGGGTCCATCTTTACAGAGGAGAATGCAGATCTCCCAGGTGGCACAGTTGTGTCATCAGTTGAAGGAAGCTCCATCCTACCTAAGAAACAGCTGAGCTGTGTAGGTAATTCAAGTGGTTATTGATGGTCTTAGGCAGTTAGGGTAAATAGTATCATTAAACTTAAGGAGTAGTTGCTGGGCTGGATTTTTTTTAGCTTCCAGCTTTTATATATGTAGAGTCTAGTAAGGCATAAATTTGTGATAATTGTGGGGTTTTTTTTGGTCACTGAATTCTAATGAAATTTTTGGGTTTTGTTGCAGGGTGTTTGAAGTACTTGAAATTGAGTCTTAAGTCTTGTAATGCTGTAGCATTTGTCCAGTAGAAAGTTTCTGCCCTTAATTTGTATAGGCAGTAAACTGAGTGTGGGGATGACGACAGCATCGACAGATATAGCAGCATTGCAAAAAACTTTGCAATGCCAGTTTATTGTGCCAGTTCAAACTTAAAATAAATATATATGTAAAAAAAAAAAAAAAAAATTTAAAAAAAAATGCAGTACCAGACAAGCAGGAAGAAAATGAAAATTTTACTCTCATTATGTAACTATGTAAAAGAAAATCCTGGGGTACCTAAAATAATATTTTGCTCTTTTTCAGGCACTCTTTCCCTAATCCTTAATTTTATTCCTTCTCATCACTGACAGCATGTCAATGTGCATGCAGAATGCAGTATTGTCAAATGTCTCATTGCAAAGCTGTGTAGAATCGTGCATAATTCTTTATTGGGAACTACCAAATTTTGAAGACATTGAATTTTGTTCTTACCCTGCTGGTTTCTGACAATGAAGGAGATAAAATACTTCCTTCCAACAATAGTCTCAACACTGAGCTCTGAAGGGAATTACTGATATATGTGGATAATGAAGTCATTTTGATCAAGTCTTTGCCTGAGACATTTCTAGAGCTGACTCATTTATAATGAGTGATTTTATTTATTTATTTTTGAAGAATTTAATGTCTTCTCATTACAGGTGCCTCTTTTCCTTACATTAATTCAGTTTTCCTGTAGATGTGTACTGCATAAATGTCTTTACCACGATGCATTTTTTTTTACAAAATATGTCAAACTCATGTAATTGATTCCCAGAGTAGCATGGCCTCCTGTCATTCAATAAATAGGCATGTGTTCTGTTCATAAACTGTGTAGAGTCCTGACATGCTCCAATTTTTAGAAATACTTTTTTGGTTTTTTACGTGTAAGCTGGGCATGATCTTAACCTTGTTTATTTTTTCTGCTGACAATGCTAAAGCTGCGTGGTGTTCCTTTTATTTAAAGGAAGATAATAAAATGAATGCAGTGGTGTTTCAAATCAAGGTGAATAAAATGGTATAGTGATGCATAGGATGTAAAATCACTATGCAGAAGTTAGCAGTTTTCACTGCTGAAATAATTCCTATTTCAGCATTTCACATGGTCAGTAAGTGCCACATCATTTAAATTAAGTAGATTTTAGCTGCATGAGCTTGCAGACTTTGTTACACTTATCACACAAACTTGATATATTAGGCAGTTACTCAAAGATAAATCAGTAATTTAGGGTGAGCTTGTGAGATAGTATCCCTGTTTGCAGACCCCAAATTAGAGATATTATGGTGAAATATGTCAGTATCCTACCTAAGACAGCATTAGTCTTCAGTTTGCCATTTCTACTTGTTGCTGTTCTTTTTCTCCAGTAACTGATTGTCTAGGTAATAACCTGAATCTCGCTGTGCTCTAGATATTCATTTTGAATGTTTGTTTAAAATAGATTCTTTCAGTTTTTCCATTCCAAGTAATAAAAGACAAATAAAATGGTTTTGCAGACTCTCTGAAGCGAGTTGGATAAATCGCTTTATACAACCTGGTCACTGAGCTTTTCCTTAAATGAGTTTTTTTATTCCAGACAACTAACTCTCTTAATTAAAATGTAACATTTTGTAGGTATTGTGTCTCAACCTCAGGACTAGCAACTAGTGCCAGATACAGAACACTTGCAATAAATTGTATTTTAAAGTCACAGAGAATGCTTCTGGAGTCATAGGAATAAAGTCTGCATCATGAAAAAATAAAAAAAAGAAGAGCTGGAGAAAAAGCTTTGTGGCAGAATACCAGGTCACAGGCTGTTTAAGTTTCTTCAAGCAGACACCATCATTTATGGTTGCAGGATAGCAGCTGAGATAAGTCTGGATTAGCTTTTGATTGTTGGTTTGCTGGGTTTTTTTAAAGAAAAAGGGAAGGTTGTGACTATTCTGCACATTTAGCCATAGAAACCTACCAATTTTTACGTTGCTTTCTACATGAAATCATTACAGTGTGTGACATGTTGAAGTCAGTTATTTGCTGACAAGGTTTTTGCTGCTTTCTCATCTGTATACTTTTGGAGGAAGATGCTCATAACTTGCATTAGCAGCAGGAACTCACAGTACATGCTTTCTCCAAATTATCTGCAGAAAACAAAGGTGGAAGCAATAGGCACTTTTCTATCAGGAAAAAAAAAAGTGTAGTAATATAAAACAGCTGTTGAAATGGGTGGTAAGAACATCTCAGAAAGGTACGTCTAGAAATATGTTCTTAGTAATGCAGGAAAATAAAATATAATTCAGAAGACAGCTTTTCTAAAAAAAAAAAAAAATACTTCCGTTTTTTCAGTAGAGTACTCAGCTCCCACTAATGAACTGTCCTCAGTATGTTGGGAAATCTCTTTGATTTAGATGATAGGCTGTTGGGTTCTTTGTCTTCTGTGTGTTATAAAACAAAACCATTACAAACCTAACTACTTGCTAGAGATTGCATGTATAGGGTGACAGACTGGGCTGTGAGTGTAGTCTGTCATGCAGAGAAAGTGAAAACCTGAGATCTTGTTGGAAATCTAAAAATAAACCGTGGAGGCTTTCTGTGACTCTTCAGGTTCATGATACCCCTGCTGCTAGTCAAATCTCTGCTTTCAGCTTGGGATCCCTCAATCCCCTGCATTAACCTGCTTTTTTAGCTGAGTAGAAAAATTTCTACTCATTCAAGTACTGCTTTCTGTAATGCTTCCCTTACTTGGCACAGCCCCTGTTTGTGTTAATGTGGCTTTTGTTGGTGCTGGGGGCGACAGGTCTTGTCAGGCTGCTGTCAGCAGAGAAGACAGCCAGGTGTCCTTCCAGGCAGGCAGAACTCCAAGATATACCTTTTTGTCTTATGTTCTGTTTTTTTTTTTTGTTTTTTTTTTTTGTTTTTATTGCCTAGCAGACCAGTCCTTCCTAACCATTTTAGAGCCAAATGAAAACATTTCTAGGTCATATTAAAGATATGACACATGTAGTATGATTTTGCTAAAAATAAAAGAAAGTGACTGTGCTAGAAGTTTCCATGATTTGTTTTCATCCTTAAATTTTCAAAGCTCATTTTGTGATCAGCTTCATGACCACACACTTTATTTCAACTGTAATTCCTCAGAGCCTTACATATTCTTACCATCTTCTATATTTTCCCCAACTGTATAATTTGTAAGAGGACATCCAGCCTTAAGTGAAAATAGACAGATAGAGAATGTAAAATTTCCAGTATTACCAGTTATTGTTCTTCAGTTACTATTCTCACTGTTAAATTTGTGGCTTAATACCATATTTGAATTTAAGCTTTCAGTCACTGCTTCATGTTAATTCTTTTTTTTCCAATGGACTAACCAGCTTTTAAGACTGAGAATTTTGTTTCCTTGCAAGTACTTGACAGCTGTAATTCTTTCTGCTAAATCTCATACATTTTCTCCAACTGTTAAACAAATGTATCTCATTCTTCAGTTTTCCAATATTTTTAAAAAATGTGTAAATCCCTAAAGCCACATATATTCTTCCAGTACAGGAAGAGTACTAAAACAGTACAGCTGTTGCAGGGGATCAGCAGCCTGCTTCCCGAGCTCTCCTGGCTCCATGTTGTGGGTCTTCCGACACGACTTTGCCACAACATCTTGGGATGCAATCTGGAGCCCAGTGCAGCAGCAGTAGCATCAGACTTTTGTATGGGACCAGCTCCTGGCAAGCAGGGATTTTTCATGTTGCCTGTATGCCCTGGCTCCTTTGAGAAACCTCGGGTTTCTTTGAGAAACTCTGGGACCCCTCGTCCCAGAGAGCTTTTTGTGGCATCGGTTGTGCTCTAACTCTATGTAGCCAGTGCAGATCAGGCACTGAACCTCAACTAGAAACCCAGAGTGCTTGCAAGAGATGTGCAGACATACTTTATTGGCTTTGCAAGAAAATTCCCTGAAAGAGGAAATGTTTGATCTAGGTGGCCGTTGAGTCATTGTCAAGTCATTTATGGAGGCATCTTTGCTGTAGTTCATGGAACATCCAGTATTAGCTGTGTTTATGTATTTATTTCTCTGAATTATAAAAAGTTTCAAAATAAGTTTGTATTCTTTTGATTTACCTGCTTTCTTAGCAGTTTATGACATAGTAAAGACCTACTGATTTATATTTCTGGAGGGAGGAGCCTAATGTTGGACCTCTTTTAATAAGGGTGTGCTTTGTTATACTTGTAAAAATCAAGCTTTTTATGATTGCCCCTGTTGCATTATTGATCTAGTGCTTGATACCCATCAGCATACCAGCTGTATGGCTTTGTGTTAGGCATTTGACCCAGGAGGCTGAACATGCTGTTACCAGAGGGAAGGCAACACTGCCCAGGTGAACAGAGGGAGCTTGAAGGGTATCAATGTGTGGATGCTCCATATGAGGTTGGGATGGGATCGAAAGTTGCAAGAATAAAGGCATGTGTTTCATGTATGCTGGTTACTGTACTGACAATACTACTGACCTTTACTCTTTTTTTCTGCCTATGAATACATAATTATTTGCATACAATATTTAATATTAAGTATATGACACAACTGCTTAACTGTGTGAAGACTTATAGCTGAGGTTGATGCTGCATGCTTATTCTAGTCATTGGTGTCTAAATATCACAGTACATTTGATGTCATGTACATACTGATGCGAGCATAATGTACTGCTAGTAGCTCAGCAAAATGGGAACTTTGTACTGATGAAATGTCAGTCTTAATTTTTTATTAACTTGGCTGTGGGCGTTTTATGTCAAAACCAGAGCTGGCCAAATACTGCAAAATGCTATGTATGACAATACTTTCATTTCTTTAGTGTCTTGCAGATGTACAAGTGCTCTTTTTATGTAGTCTTTCAGAGATGTTGATGGCCCTGCGTACTGGAGAGGATTTAATCAGATTTAACACCTTTAAGCAGTGGCTAAAAACACGTAGTCAGTAACTGAACTAGTTACACTGGCAGAGCTATTCTAAAATTTGTGCTTATCAAAGGAAGAAACCAAGCATGCTATGCTGTGTCTTCACTCAGATTGTTTAGTGTGAATGTCTTAAAAATACCTATTGTATTCATGAGTCTGCTGATGAAAATCCCAGATGACACTGGGAAAAATATTTTTTCATAGAATGTTGTTTAGAACCTTTGTGGATATTCACAGAGGGTTCATGGCCAAGAAAAGAGGCACTGTGCTTAATGAAAATGGCTTGCTAGGAACATCATGTGCCTTAGCCACATCTGCTCATAATAATTGAAGGAGGTGGTTTGTTTTCTGGACAAATGAAAAAGTAAAATTCTCCAGTTAGGTTGCATTGACCAGGGCAGTGGGGGGATAGAGGGAGGTCAGCATGCTGTCTGACCTGTCTGTTTGTGTGACTGAAAGCTATGAAATGCATTTGAATAGTGAGCATCTGCAGGCAGAGTGCCTCAAGGGAGCCAGGTAGGAGAGGGAGTGGTGTGAAGGGAACTGGTGAGCCTCAGCTTCCTATGATGCTGCCTCTGAGCCGGCTGTGGCCTCCAAAGTTGTCCCTTTGCTGAAGTGGCTTTGCTGAAGCTGTCTTCTTTAAAACTGTATATGAACCAGACTGAACTTCTGAGAAGGTGATTTTCTTTGCAGTTCTCTCATGCATTTGTTTTTCAGTTTTGGCAGCCTATCTTCTCAGGACACTCCAAATCATTATTCTTAGCTATTAGGTAGATGCAGATTGGTGGAATGAAAAGTCAGCAATATCACTTCCTTGAAGGATGGCAGTTGTGTTTAAAAACCCCAGCAGAAGACAGTTGTACATGGGATATTTGCTATGGGAATGGCAGCCAACCCATTAATAATGGCTTTGTTCTATCTTTTAGTTATCAGTGGGAATTTTTAAATCGTAAAAGTTTCAGGTTGCTGCATATATAAGAGGAAAGTGTGTGATTTGAAATTGTAATGGGGGAATATTTGATGGATCTGGTTATAGAATAACGAATCAGTATAATTAATAGAAAGTTAATTGGGTAACATCAGAAAAGTTTATCGTGGTATACTGGGACTGCATGCTTCAGTTGATACTTAGTGTACTTTTGGGATTTCTGGTTGCACCTCACCTCTGGTTTTGATAGTATAATGTATTATGAAGAATATTAATAATGCTGCAGAACAATTACTTGTTCATTTGCTAACTGATTAAAATTCATGCATAATTTATTGGAACTGGGAGAGACTTTATAAATAAGTCTCGTCCTCAAGAGCTTAAAAAAAACCATATGCTAATTTAAGAATAAGCTTCACCTCTTAACATAAAAATTTAATATGCAGTGGTATATTAGTCTCATTAATGTAAGGTTTTATTTGTGATAATGGTGCTTTTAGTCAAAGTGTATACTTCTAACCATAGCCTTATGTTTCAGAAGTTTCTAAGTTGGAGTTGGTAGTGTATCATGCTCATCAACATTTATATTTTCTTCTCTAATATGCTCTGACCTTAGAATTCATTAGTTTGACATTTAATGTGTTAGTTCCACAGCAAATAAACTGCCCTCATTAAGCCTGGCTGCGTTTCTGAGCTGTGAGGCAGGTAGAGATCTGAATTAGTTCACATGCACATTTCTTGCCAAAAAAGGGCAAACCATGTTAATAATTGAGATACTCTCTAGAGTTTTGTGTATCCCAAAGCATAAATGGGAACACCTTAGAGCATTCACCTTTTCACTCTGGGAGAAGAAAATGTGCTCTGCTTGCCACTGCTGTAGGATGTTCACAGGTTCACTGGGGTCCAAGCTGCGTGGCTTGAGATGTAGCTAATTTAGAAGAAAGTTTGTAAGCCATCCTTTTGTACCAAAATATGGGAAACTTGATTACTTACAGAGCGGCTAAATATGCTGTTGGGAGCCAGCTCTGGTATTCTGAGAGGAAAATTTGATGCTGGACTTTTAGAACCAGGGAGTCATTAGCTGAACTTCCTCATGCAGAGAGGGTGGAATGTCAGAGGAGGTCTGGGATGCCCTCTGCGAGCCCTTCCATCTCCACCACCCTCACCGTGGGCTCTGTCAGTGGCACTGGTGGGGTCATTCCTGGAAATCAGAATGTGTGCAATGCTTCTGCATCTTAACTTCTCTTGTGCAAAAGGGTGAGGGGTGCAGGGATGAGAAGGGTTTCTGTCTAGGGAAAACTTGTGGTCTGGGGTTAAATTTGACGTACTGCCCATGAGATCCCTCTACCTGCTCAAGAGTTGCCACATTGTTAGTTCTGCATCACTGCTGTGCTAAACCCCTGTGTGCATTACGTTTAGCATTGTTGCCTAATTAACTGAAACAAATTAGTTGAAATATGAGCCATCTGGAATGAAAATGAACCTTCCCTGTTTATCAGTGGCTTCGTTTTATTAGAAAAGCGCATGTTGCTTGTGATTTGTTTCTTAAACTAAATCACATTGAGGCAATGTATTGCTTCTCTACATAAATATTTCTCAGGGTAAGAGGGACCTCACCTACCTGTTCTGTCCATCATTACTTTTCACTATGCAGCTGTGTTGAAATACATGGGCAGAAGCTGATTAGAACAGGGAAAGACAAACATCAATGTGCATCCTATTGTTTGCATTTCTAAATTAATTAAGAGTTACTGAAGAATAAAACAGTATTATATGTTGTTGCTGTACATCTTCATTTTGTCATTCTCCTGGCAGTTTTCTCTGAACAGAAGTTCAGAGTACTCAGTGCCTATGAGAGGTATCTGTATCTTTCAACCCAACTGTCTGGTGGTTTTAAAATGAACTGCAGTGGTACTTGCTTTTAAGAATATTTTGTGCCAGGCTAGTGTATCAACTGTTGCAACTGTTTCTTTAAGGAAAGTGTGGCTTTTGTCAATAAAGGAAAATTAGTTATTTTTATGAAAATCCGAAGTTATTTCTGTAGCAAATGATATCAATGAGCATGAACCCATGGGGTTTTTTTTCAGAAAAAATGGTAAGTCGCAGCAATCAGGTTTTTGTGGTCACTATCTGAGACTTTTAGATGGGAAAAGTAGCACTGGGCCAGTGGTGCACTACTTGCTTCTGTCATCTGAAATTCACCTCAGCTCTTCTTCATTGATGTCAGTTTGATTCTGCTTTCTAGTTTTGAAATCTTTGCTGATCAAAATCTGAGAACCTTATGTGGAATGAGCTCTTTTAACAGTTTTTAGTTTATCAATGGCTTTTTTTTTTTTTTATCTCCTCTACAGAACCTCCTCGGCCAATAGCACCCCCACAGCTGCTGGGCGTTGGGCCCACATACTTGCTCATCCAACTGAATGCCAACTCGATCATTGGGGATGGACCCATTATCCTGAAAGAAGTAGAGTACCGAATGACATCTGGGACCTGGACTGAAACCCATGCCGTCAATGCTCCAACTTACAAGCTCTGGCACTTGGACCCTGACACCGAATATGAGATTCGGGTCCTGCTCACCAGACCGGGTGAAGGTGGGACTGGACAGCCAGGACCACCGCTCATCACCAGGACCAAATGTGCTGGTGAGTATGGCTTTGAAATGCAACCAAACAAAATGATTTCATTATTTAATTGTTTGGCAGGCTTGTTGGCTCTAATTAACTTGCAGCAGAGCTTAAGGTTTCCCTTGGCAACCACAGGAAACCCCAAGTTTCCGGGTCAATATGGATTTGCTGGGTCCCCTGCTTTGCCCAGTCACTCTCTAGGTTGCTGTTTGCTAACACTGGGAGGTAGCAACCTGGGAGGTGGGATGTTAGAAAGCCAAGAAAGTCTTTTACTTCTCCTCATGCAAGGAAGGAGACAGAAAAGACAAATCACCTGTTTCTTTACCTTCATATTTTCATTTGCACTTTAAGTAAACTTGGACTTGGAATAGAATCTCCTTAAGAAAGAGAATTTTACAAAAAAACAATAGGGTGTTTTGGGTTTGGTTTTTTTTTTTCCTTCAAGTATCACATATTAATAGATTGTTTCATTTTATCTATTTTTGACCTATCACTAACAAAATCATGTGCTGCTGAAACTTGCTGTCCTGCTTTTCTTTTTTTGAGTGCCCCTACATGGCCAGCCCCAAGAAGATTAAGCACAGCCAACTTGTGTTATATGCTGTTCCTTCTAAAACTACTTAAAGTTATTTTAATCTCAGCTTTCATAAGAGGAAAGATAATGCCTGTGTGTCATAGTTGCAGAGGAGAAAAATTACAGATTTGCAAATCAGACTGGAGGGCAAATAAGTGGAAATTACATTGTGGGTTTTTTTTTCCCCTCTTCTCAGGATTTTTAGAGACCAGCTAACAGTATTTTAAAGTTTGCACTGTATTAGATTTAGCCAAGTGCCGATAACCATCTATTCTGAGCTGCACTAAACTAGAAAGAAAGAAGAGCTGCAGTTGCAGGTTTCCATGTGTCATGTATATGTATGCGTGTATAAAATGGAAATGTAAATGAAGTATTTTTTCACACGTTGGTGAGAGACTTCAGTGGGGCAGCTATTCAGGTTCTCATACAAGCATGGGTGACCACTTGTTTACTCAAGGAAGAGAGTCAGTATCTGGATCAGAAGCCAGAGGTTCAACTGGGCTATGTCTGAATCCTGAAAATCCCCTGAAAATCAGGGGGTTTTTTTGGTTTTTGTTTTTTGGTATTTTTTGGGGTTTTTTTGGTTTTTTGTTGATATTTTTTTGGTTTGTTTTTTTTTTTAATTAAGCATAATACTGTCAGAAAGTTGAGGCACACAGTTGTAATAGGCCTAAACTGAAAGCATTTTTTAAAATTTGTGATCTTATGTATAATATAGCCTGTTTTTCCTGTGAACTAAAAAGATCTGTGTGTCCATCTAGGTTAAGATGACAGTTATTGAGATCTAAATAAGGTTAAAGCATTACCTTATTGTATTGAGTTCACTTAGGCATCTTTCTAAAAGCTTGAAATTTGAGAAGAGCTTCTGTTTCAAAGAGACTGAGCTGAGACTAGCAGATAAAGCACCAAAATGTAGTCTGGCTTGAGACAAATTTTCAACTTTAGTCCACTTTGGAATGAACCAGAAAAAAAAAATACTGGAAAATTAAAATCTTAACTTCTGTGACAATGCTGTTTTAATAATAAGATTTCAAGCTGTTTACCTTGCATTAAGAATGGTTCTTCTTAGTCCCTGAAAGCGAAGTCCAGTAAATATTACTATTAACCAGTTTCAATTAGAAAAAGATGAGTCAGCAAGGGTTTGTGGATTGTACCCACAATGAGGGATGAGGCAGGGATGGAACTGAGTAGAGAAACAGCTCATCCTGCTCTGCTGCCTCACATGTCTGGAAAATGAAGACAGACCTGCCTTTTCCCCAGAGTTCTCCCAAGGTTTCTGTAAGATAACTGCAAGCCCAAATAAGTATGAGTATTTTTTTGAAAAAATATTTTGCTTGTAGAAGGCCAACTATAAGCATTTTAAAAAATTTTTCTTTTCCAAAGAAGATGTAACAGATTTCTAAAAAAAGGTAAAGCTAATAATGGAACAGCTCACCCTGCAATATTCTGCTGCTGGTATTGTACGAGTGACTGGCAGGTGATTTACTGTGCTATATTGGATGACATCTCTGCAGCAATATCTTCTTTCTGGAGATTCCTCAATTATTCCTAATTCTTGTTTCTGACAAGATCACTTATTTTACAGACAGGTACTCTCTTTTCTGTCAATGTTCTTTGTCGGTTTTGTCTTTCCTTAAGTTTTGCACATATTATATCAGATTCTGAAACAGATTATAATTGATCATCAGCTCAGTGTCCAATAGGGTGGTGGGAAATGAATGAATTTTCAGCATGAAGTTTGACTGCTCTCTATGTGGATTAAAAAGCACACATTAGTGAAAGTTGATCTGATGATTTTTAATATTTACATTTCAAGTAGGAGCAATAGTGAACTCACGGACACATCAGTAAGAATAGTTCAGTATTCTGCTTTCTCTTTGTTTTATATCTAAGCAAATATTAGCATTGTTTACAAATTAACATTAAAAATTGTTTTTCATTTAAGTCATTCAGTATTTATAATTGCATGACATTTCTTAATAATGTATTACTGATCGGTTGGCCTGTGCTTTGCTGGAGATATATCCTACTTCTGAACTATCTGAGTGGTGATTTTACTTAAGTCAGTATCGGATGTACACTTTTATTATTAGGTATTTGAATAATTTTCCATTTTCCTCATAGCAAAACTGGTGTCTGGTCATTTAGTAAATGTTTCTGCTAATGATAAACAAAATTGTTTTCTAATGACAAGATAATTCTTCTGCTGGTTAAAAGTCCTCCAACAGCCTGGTTTTTGCTACCCACCTTATTCCAGGTAATCTGTCCTGTGTGATAGCATGTTGCTAGAAAACTTAGCAATTAAAGATAGAGCTGAGATGTCAAATATGTTAAATCACTGAGTGTTCTTATATGGCTGCACTAAGACTAAACATGTGAAGCAAAACATTATTTGATGACATCCTTCTCCTTAATAGAAATGCTTTGCATTTCTATTTCCAAGCAGATCTGAAGTTGGTGCCCAGCATGGTGTTGTGTTGATGGCTTCTTGTGGCTAGGCACAAATAATGTCAAGCTGTTGGTGCTAAAGGCTTTTTCCTCCCCATCAATCCACCCAGGGCACCTGGGCTTTATTTCAGTACAACTACACTTGCCTGGTGTCATTGGTCAAATTACTTTATAAGCATTTTAAAACCAAAACAAGAAGCAGAAGGTAGCACTTTAATCAGAATTAATCCTAAGGCTGTTTTTTATGGTTTTTGGGCATGCTATCCTTCTTAGAGTATCCTCTGAGTTGTGATTGCCTCTCCTTTGAAGAGGTGTAGAAAATATGTGATAATCTAAAATTGTGCACTTAGCCTGCTCTGTCAACTATAAGTTAGAAGTTGCTCTCTTTACATTAGCTGCTGCTTCTGAGTAGCAGCTCACAGCCCAGTTTTATGATTAACTAATATTTTAGCAGCAAAGGAGGTGAATAGTTCAGCCTGTCCAGGGCTTAATATATGTGCAGAGTAGAATTGCTCGCTACTACTTTACTCAAGTTCAGTGCAAGGGTGTGATTTTGTTTAAACCATGAAGAGTTACAGAGCAGTTGGAGAAAAAGTCCTGGGTCTATTCTTTTCATTTTGGTTTGAGGTTTTTGTGTGTTTGTTTGGGGTTTTTGTTCTTTTGGGGTGGTGGGGTTTTTTTTTGTGTTTTGTTTTGGTTTTTTTGTTTTCTTTTTTCAGATGATTTGATTTTGGTGAACTGTTGCCTGTATTATTTGGTTTCAATAACAAAATTAGTGATGGAGAAGTTTTATAGCTTTATCAGAGCTGAGAACGGAATAATATGTATTTATTATATTATTATCAATTAATTGTTATTTATGATTATTATTACTACTTGTATTCTGTTGTTTAGAATTATTATCTTTTACAGAGACTTAGCTATTGGTACCAGTCAACCTTCAGGGATGGTAGCAGACATGCTAGTTCAGCAGTGCTTGGGTATGATCACCTGTGGTAGAAGGCTTGGGAGCTGGACTGCTTTCTGCCTGCCTTTTTCAAGAGTAGAATGTTTATTTACAATTAACATATTTATTAATTTTGAAAACAATTTACACAGAATACAGGACACTGATGCATTCACCTATAGCAAATTTAAAAAGAAAAGAAAAAAAAATGTGAGGAAACTTTGAAAATGTTTTCTTGATATTTTGAAGAGAGGGACACTGGTTATGTTGACATTGAGAAAGTGACCTTTCTTGGCCTGCCATCTGGAGAACTAAAATCTTGTTCTGGTTAGATAAAAAATTGTAATTGATTTTTCAAGTGAGTGGAGTGGAAGGGACAGTGCACTTTAGAATCTGCTTGTGCCAATGTGGGGTGTGTACAGTTCTGCTTCAGCTGGTGTTTGTCTTTTATACTTGCAAAGTGGAGAGTTCAAGGTGGGGAGCTTAATTTGTAGGTTTTGATGTGTGCTGTACATGAGAATTTAGGATGTTGGTGTGTGAGGCAGTGGGCTTGTAAAATTGGGTACAGTCAACATCACAGGCAGATTCTGAAAAATACAGAACTGAAGGGATAAGCTTCCTCTTCCTATGTGTCTCTTACAGTAGTTTACCTTAAGTTATTATTTTGATATTTGAAAGCTAATGAAATACAGATAAATGTGTAATTTTCAATGATTTGGGGTTTTTTTAGAAATATAGAGAAAATACTTTTACAGGAGAGCAGCTGTTTCAAACAGAATCTTTACCTTTTTTTCCTCAGAGTACGTATCATTAGAGGCTTTCAATATACCTTAAAGGAGAGCTTAAATACATTTTGGGTGCTTCAGTTACATGGATTTTATTACTCATATTTATGTTGTTTTCAATTTGAACGCTTTGTTAGAATAAACTAAAGCTGAATAACTCGAAAGTAAATTAATGCGATACTTAAAATAATTTTACATTTGTCATTGCAGAAGGGCTCACATTGCACCAATATTTGTAAGTTGCCGTTGTTTTTACAAATGTGTTTGGCTCTTGTGACTGGTTCTGGGCTTTTGGCCAGCTAGAAATTTGAAACATTTAAGATTTTGCTGGCAGATATCAAATGCACCAGTCTCTTGTTCCATATAGGCTTACTAGTTGTCAATGATATGAATTAAAAAAAGAAAGGTATTTAAACAATGGAGGAAGTCTGGACTAAGGAACTTAATCTTACTCCCTTTAGGACTGAATAGTAGAATTGTTACTGAGAGAGCCTGCTGCAGCAGAGCTATCTGATTTGGACCATTGGCTGCATTCCATTGTACTCCACTTAGTGTGTTGCATACCACTGTTCAGATACCCATACCCTATACGGAATCTTAATGATGCTTATATCCATAAGAAAGGACTGTGGCATAGCTGGGTTACCTAGCAGGAGATCAGGAAGATTGCCTAGCCAAGTTCTTGTCAGATCGTGTAAATTAAGCATGTTATTCTCTCTTTCAAAGGAGTGCAATGCTGATGACTCAGTTGAACTGGCAGTTAACTGCAAGTTCAGATGCTGACCTGCCCTAAATTAGTTTGCAACTTCTTTTGTTTGCTGCATTCAGCCTTGGGTGAGATGAGATGAGATGCAGGTTTCCTGGATTCTCCTGTGCATCATTTTTGGGATAAGCTGTGTTCATGGCTGAATATTTATTGTATAAGATCATATTAGGCAGTAAATTACACTGATGCTTTTCACTTTGGGTTAGTGTAACAAACCTAGGTGGATGGATTCATCTAGTATGGCCTCACTTTTCAAAGCTTGTGTTGTGTGCAATGGCATCTTCTTTTGCCTTCTTTCTGAGGTCATAGAATCATAGAATTGGCTGGGTTGGAAGGGACCTCTGAGATCATCAAGTCCAACCCTTGCTCCACTACTGCCGTGGTTACCCAACCATGGCACTGAGTGCCAGATCCAGTCTCTTTAAATATCTCCAGGGATGGAGAATCCACCACTTCCCGGGGCAGCTCATTATAATGTCTGATCACCCTCTCCATAAAGAAATTCTTTCTAATGTCCAACCTAAACCTCCCCTGGCACAACTTGAGACTGTGCCCTCTTGTCTTGCTGAGGGTTGCCTGGGAAAAGAGCCCAACCCCCCCCTGGCTCCAACCTCCTTTCAGGGAGTTGTAGAGAGTGATGAGGTCTCCTCTGAGCCTCCTCTTCTCCAGGCTGAACAGCCCCAGCTCCCTCAGCCTCTCCTCATAGGATCTGTGCTCGAGTCCCTTCACCAGCCTGGTTGCCCTCCTTTGGACCTGCTCTAGGACCTCGATATCCTTCCTGAACTGAGGGGCCCAGAACTGGACACAGTACTCGAGGTGTGGTCTCTATCAGGGACAAGACAAAAGTTACCTGCTGCAAGATTTGGGTATGGTCATTGGCACCTAACACACTGGCCAGGCTGGGCTTCTGTATGAAGTCCACTGAGCTGAGGAAAAGTCCTTCAGTTGAAGTTAGTGGTTAACTCTTTGGTGAAGGACTACATCAGGGATACCCCTTCAGCTGTGTGATGGAGGCTGGGGCAGGAAAAGTAATAGCTGGCACCTCCCCCAGATCTCCCCTGTCTTGCAAATCATTCTTCTATCTCCTGTCTCACCTCAGCTTGTTTGGCAGCTTTTCCCAGAGCAGAAAGTGGTGCTGCACTGAGACCATCATGATTTATCCAAAGTGCATGTAACTCGTCAATAGATCACACTTCCAAGAGGAGCACTGTCTGTGGCAAGAAAATGTATTGCAGTACATTAATCCACAGCACCCATTCCAGCTGTAAAAGAATGGACATGGGCAATAATTCATATTGAAGCACTTGAAAATGCTATGGGTGCACCTGGGCCAGATAACTCAGAGCCTGATTAGAGCTCCGTCAGAGTTTGGGAACTTATATTCAGAGATTTTTTTGCCTCTGCATTTGCTTCTGAAGAACATGACTGCAGGATGAGATAATCTTACTCTTTCAGTGGACTGGAGCTTTTCTTCAAACTGCAACTTCTATTTTTAATTTCAACTGAAATCAATAATTTTTAGTATGATTCATTACTGTGGTTGATACTTCAATTTAATTTGCTTTCATAATTAAGGTCTCTCAACTGTTTAGGACTGCAATATTACTTTTATAGTGTTTGAGAATTGGTAAGTACATAATAAAACAAACTTTTATAGGACTGCCTTTTATTGTACTTTCATTTATCACCCTATTAAAAATTAAGCAAGGAAAATTTTAAGGTTTGAAAGTTGCTCTGGTCATTGCAGCATTTAAATGCACAGTCTTGGAGACACACTAATCTTTCACTGTTATTTTGCTACTACTATGGAGTACCATGGAGTAGGTAGAGAAAGCTGTGAGTATCAGAAGGCAGAAGTGGTGATGTGGAAAGGTGGAAGAGGACAGCAGTGCCAACAGTGTGTGCTGGAGGTGGGGGGAGGCTGATGACATTTCCCAGATGCATCCATTATTCTTGCTTCCAGACATTTCTTTTTCCTTCAAAGCCATTAGAGAGCAATATCATGTCATTTATGCTAGTGGGAAATCTGGATAAAGTTCAGATCAACATCCTCCCAAGGTTAGGACAGGCTTCCATATGCCCTCATGCATAATGGCATTGGTTCTTTAGGCTTTATTCTTCTAGATGAATCTTTTGTTTTTAATTTGAATCTTGTTTGCTTTTTAAATTTTGTTTGTTTGTTTGTTTAATTTTAAAAGTGGGCACCATAATTCATTCCTCCTAATTTGAATATAAACTGCATGAGGCAGAACTGAGACTTCTATTTCTAAATTCTTCATGTGATGCTTTTGTATCATAGGATAATAAAATAGATTCTAACAGTAACAGTAGCTGGAGGAGCATATTAACAAACTGATGTCAAATTACACCTTGGATAATTAGTAGGTCCAGAATCTTAAAATGGATTGTCAAGTCTTTTAATGGTACCTGGTTTTGTTTGCAGTTGGTAAAACTTTCTGTCCTGGAAAGTTCCAAATGATTTGCAAACAACCATTCAAAATATTGACATGAAGCATAAGGATTACCCAAATAATTAAAAGCTTGTCATCTTGACTTTAACTCCAAACAGAATAATGGAACAACCTATACAACTGTTGATTAATGAAGAATTAAGAAAGTAATATAATTTAGAGACAATCAACAGGTTTATGGAATACTGATTCTCTCAGAATAACTAGATTTTTAAAAAATTAGATTACAGATTTGGTTAATGCAGGCACTATTGTTCTTCTCTAATACACTTAATTTGATAGAGAACATTTCACAACTTTTCACCCTTTTCTTAGAACTGAAAAATGTCTTAAAGCTTTTGAAGATGTGTATTTGAAATTCCTTAACCAATTTGTTTCCTTCTGACCCCAAGCCCTTTGCCCCCATCTCTCTGACCTCTCCCCAAATCCATGTAGTATCTTGTTCTATAGAATTAAAGGTCTGGTGTTGTACAAGAGGTTGTCAAGAGAATTAGGGAGTAAAAAGAAAAGAATTCTGGCAGAAACTTAAAATCTGGAAACAATATCTTGTCAAGGTGTGACGTGACCAGAATAAGTACTGATTTTAGAGATACAGATGTGATATAGGCAATGATTGCTCATGTGGTTGAAAATTATTTTCCTCATTTCACATCTCCAACCCCACTGCATAAACAGCCTACCAATTAATTTGTATATTGTTTCATTTCATATTGCTTTCTAAAACTGTTACATTTTATCCATTTTGTTTTCCAGGTCATTATTAATTGCTGAAAGCTATTTCATTACACTTGGAAATGGCAACATGTTTAATTATCATTCAGATGATTAAACATTTCAGGTACTAGCAGTACCATAAGCACACATTTTGCAGTTTATTACCTTCATTTTAGAGAATTATGCTCAATGTGAGGGACTGGTGGAAATATATTTGACAACGTGCCTGCCTTTGTCTGCAAAATGAACTCTACCAATTAGGCTGAAATGTTAGAGCATGGGTACCCACTGGGAATAGATGTACTACATTCTTAGTTTACAGTTTGGAGCAGCTTAGATGATTACAAATAAATAAACTTGTTCAGTTACACCAAATTTACTTGAAGTAACAACCTTCAAAGGCAGTGCTGAAATGCAATTAAAGAAGGATGCATTCTGTTTGAGGCTGTTTTGTCACATTTGACAAATCAGTTCACTTTGTGTCTCAATGCTATTTAGAAGTTAATATGCACGCTTCCCCAGAAATTTCTCTCATATTAATTTACCTTGTAATTTGTTAGTTTGTTTTCAGAGCAAATATTTCTCTTATTTTTACTGTGCAACAAGATCTTGGTTTCACCTGTCTGAATGCTTTCGACAGATAAAGGGTTTGCAATTAGAATTTAGAGCAATGAAGATCACATGTTAGAGGAAAAAAAATTATTCATTCAGCGATAAATTTGGTTACTAATGTGATTTCTGTGGTCTGGTGGCTGGCCCCCCCCCTCCCCCCCCCCCCCTTGAAAAAATAAATAAGTACAACTGTTCTGCATTCAGTTCTTAGTATGGCCAATATTTCTTTCTGTCTGTTGGTGCAGAATCCACTCTTGGTGTTCACTTGATATAGTAAGGGATGGAGTTGGGAGTGTGGGAAGAATGCAGCAATCATACTGTAGAGAAGTCAGTGAAGATCAGTTTGTTCCCAAACTTAAATTTCTTTGTTTTTTGGATGTCTTTTATCCTCTGAATGGTCATAATTAAGGGTCATAATAGTCTAACATGTTCCTTTTTTGTATGTGCCTGTTCCACTTAACGTCTAAGATTCCTTAGGTTGCCATTACTAAGTTTTCTTCTTCTATTGCTAAGCTTTATGTTTTTTTGGATACACAGCCCTACTTCCCCCCCTCCCCCCCCAGCCCCAGCTATTCCTTCATCTATGAAGCACAATTTAAAAGTCAGAAGCAAAAATTCAGATGCTTTTGTCTAAAGAATGGGGGAGGGAACAAACAATATGTTATAGAAATTATTCACATTGAGTAATGTGCTTGTAAAATATAGTGATGAATATATACAGAAGAAAATAAGTATATAGTTTCGTAGATATGACTTATCTGGCCTAGCCATAGTTGGAAAGGTGGTGAATTTGAAAGACCAATTAAGATGGCCAACATTTTTCATTGTCACTTTACTCACGAGTATAATCAGGACATATACCTATAGTTTATACCGTAAGAAAATATATACATTATATAACACTGTATGCATTGTATAGAAATAAGTAAACATATATAACCGTTATCTTTATGTGTTACTATGCACTGTTTAGTCCAGAACTAACTGCTTGCCTTGTGCTTTAAATAACTCACTTCACAAACTTAGGGTTTCTTCTCTGTTTTACTTTGATTTACTTCCCACAGTGCACACAGAAGTGTTACCATGTGCTTCACAAATCAATGTACTATCTCTATTTAGGAAAAGATCTGCAAGTTTAAGGTTGTAAGGCTTGAATCACTGCAATTATTGTGGTGATGACTCCAGATGCTTTAAAGATCTCTTGGAAATGGATCTGCTGTGTGGGCTCCCAAGGGTGAGGCTTCAGCAGGATAAGGTTCTGTGGAAGCCATGCTCTCCCTTTAGCAAACTGTGAAAGTCTCCCTTGTGAATGGACTTCAATAAGAATGTGCTTCCATCAATCTCAGACACTTTCTTTTTTTCTCTCAGTTCTTAGACACTTTCTTTTTTTCTCAGTGGGCAATACACGCCCACATATGTTTTTTCCATCCTCTGAAGAGCCATCAGCTTGTACCAGTAGCTCTGTGTAAGGGCTTATTTCCTTCATGACTGGAAACAAATATAAAGCAATTGTAAAGAAGACCGACAACTACAAAAAACTTGTGGCCACAATATGGTGTTTTAGTCTTGGATTTCAAAAATCTGTTTTGAAATACCCTACCGTTACTTTCACTCTCCTTCTTTGTGTGTTTCATCCTATGCCGTGGTCAGGCTGGTGTGGGCTTGTGCACAAAAAGTTTCTTCTTTTATGCAGAAACACTTTTGTCTCCAATGCTGAAGGTCTGGTTTTTTTCAGTGGACATTTGCTGAGTTGTTTTCTTCACAGAGTAATCGCTGGTTAGAGAAAATGTGGTACTCAAAAGCAGTGCAGCTTCTGTAAAAGAAGTTCCTGTCAGTCAATGTGATGGCATGTAAAATAACATGGATGCTTTTTTGTTTGTTTGAAATTTAAATGATTTAATCCATCTAAGGAATGTAGCCATGTCAAGAATAGTCTCCATTATGGAGGGACAAGAGCATGCAGGAGGACACAAACCTGGGCTGCTGCAGAGGAAGATGCCTGGATGCTGCAGGGCCGAGCATCCCTGCAGATGGGCACTGTTGGAAATCAGAATTCTAACATAGTGGTCTAGCCTGTAATGTTTTAATTTCTGCAAGTGTAGCTTTTCATTCTTGGTAAGGCAAGTGCCTAGCTATTTAGCAAGGGACAAAGCATAATGTCATCACTGGAAAGATGTATTGTCAACTTGGACAGGTGATATTTAAGAGCCTGAAGAGAGAAATGACCTGGCAGTGTAACAAGACATATCACAAGTGACTGTCTCAGAAAGAATGAGAACAAGACAGACAATTTCCATTTACTCCTCAGTGTTAAGGTGCTAGCATTATCCCCTAAACAACCACATGCTGCAAGCAATAATCATGCGCTGTTTTCTTCTGTACTAATATGAAAGTGGAATTCAATCTCTTTGACACATATTGCTTCAGCTTCTGACTTGTCAAGTTGTTTCTCTGCTGGAGCTCAGCTAATATATAGTGAATGCGTTTTGTATACTGACTGAAATGGGAAAATAGTAATCTGGTTTGCTTTGAAGCTGGTTGCAGAGGTGTCAAGAATATGCTAGAAGAGGGAGGCTTTGTTTTTAGTAGCCTGTGAGGTACTGTTGGTTAGAAACACTATGAAACTTCAAGACCTTCTTCATGGTGGCTTCTCTTCTGGAAGCTGTTCTTCATTCTGAACCGTGTAACCTGTTAGCTGTATGCTAATTCCCATAATAGCTTGGAATAGTGGGAATAATTATTTTTCCACTCTCTTCCCAGCAGTGTTTATGTGCTGAATTTTCTGACAGCATGTTAAGGATTTTCTTAACTTTTCAGTGGGATTCTCTTTTTGCAGTAACTGGTAGAGATACTCTCCATCTTCTGCATCAGTCAAAACCTGCCTTTCATTATTCACTGTTATATTTTCCATATTGATAGCGTACATTTTGTAGTTAACTTGCTTTAATTCTGAAATTGTTAAATTATCATCTATAGTTAAATTATCAGTTAGAAGTTAAATTATCATCTATAAAAATGAGGACCTGCTGTTTTGTGCTCTATTTAAAAACAAACAAACAAAAAAACAAAACAGAAACAACCCAAACCAACATAAAAAAATTCTCCAGTAATACTCAGTGCCATCCTGTAACATGCTGTTTTTTCTTACCCTGTGGTGTGGTGAAACCACCCCACTATTTCCATATTTGGAGAAGTTGAAAATTCAGTATACTTTATCTGGATCAGATACAAGACATTTTTTTAAAACAATCAATATCTTATGCATAACCAGAATCACTTTTATAATAACGAAGTATCTATTTAGTATGCCTGTGCTTCTCTTCTTTTAATTTTAAAGCAGAAGTGTAAGTTTTTCTTAGCTACAATTACAAGATCAATTTGTTAAAGACTTAGCACAACTGGCTTTTTTACATTTACAGAGCAAACTGAGGGCACCTTTTCTGTTGTATGACTGCATCAGTACAGAAAACTACTCTAGCATGAGCTGAATCAAATGTTAGGCTGTGAAGCAGGTATTACAGCAAGCAAAGACCATAAGCAAACCTTTCAGGATGTTTTCTGAGGAATGCCTAATGGGCTTGGTGCTTCTACATTCAAAATCTGATTCAAGGCTCATGCGATAAGACACTGATGCTGCTGCACTTAGTTTCTCCTACAGCTGTCTTTAATGTATACTCTCCATGTACTCACCTTTTGGGGTCTAGTTTGATTATTTAAAAGCGGTATACAAGGAATATAGGAAAATAATTGATATTATTTTTTTATAGATTTTTCCAAGTTGCCTTGGAAAATCATGTGTTTTAACATAATATTGTTATGCATATGCATAGGGAAGTTGAATTAAGCTTCTTATTGATATCTCAAAGGTGGCATTTCTTAACTTTTGAATACTCTGCTTTGTTCTCATACTGTAGTAGAGCTTTTGTGCATAAGATTTGCTATAAACAACAACAGGTAAGAAAATCTTTCCAATTATTTCACTTGAAAGTTTCTGTTGGCAGCTGGAGAAAAAGAAATTTAATAAAAAATGTATTTTGACATTTAAAAGAGAATTATTTGCCTTCAAGTGCATAAAACATGCAAAAACCTAAATTGCTTGACTTGGCACATTTATTAGCTAAGTTAAAGAATGTGCAGCAGATTTTTGTGTAGCAAGCTTCACCTTTATTTGTTTTGTAAGCTAAATTACATTGCAAGAAGTAGCCTTCTAATTCTGAGAAGGCTACAGATTATTTACTTGGCTTTTTGTCATTTACATGTCTTTTCCTATTTAGAACCATAGATTGGTAGGGGTTGGAAGGGACCTCTGGAGATGATCCAAGTCCAAGCTCGATGCCAAAGCAGGTTAGATCTTGTTTGTAAACCCAGACATGACCAAGTTGGTTTCCCTGTGACTTTTTATCTTTTAGGCTTGCATAGTCAGTGTGTATCTCCCTAATCCCTACATTTTTTGTTGCTGTTTTTAGTGTTATTCGTGGAGCCTCTTTAAATCTGTTTGTCGGTAGTAGTTGACAACCTCTGGATTTGTGTTGGTGGTACTGCTGTGTGTTTGTGCTAGGAGTTAACAGCCTGCATCCTCCTTTGTCTGTGTTTGAAGTATCCTTCTGTTCCCTTGACAGTTACACACTGACAGAGCAAATCTCAGAAGTGGTTAAGTCAACACTTGCTTACTAAACCCCTTCCTTTACTGTGTCAGCATCAGCTGAAGTCCTTATACAAGAGGACAGAATTTCCAATTTAAAAAAAAAATTTAATTGTTATTTTAAAAAGGGGAGGGGGAGAGAGTGAAAGAGTGCTTGAAATCCTCATTGCTCTTTTAAAAGTTTACTTAGGAATTAACTAGATGTTATTCTCTACCATGAAGTAGCTACTGATGCTCTTCTCTCAGCTGCCTCTAGGCCATGTAGTTCAGCTCATGTTGTCTGGCAGGGTAAGGGACTCTGCATTAGGCCATCAATTTGAGGAGACAGTTCCTGGGCTTCCGAGGTCCTTCAGGGTTAGATGTACAGGATAGAGCCACGTGTGGGCTGAAGGGACCAGAGGAGGTTAAGGTCATGAGGCCCAGATTTAGCAGCTGAAATACGCAGTATTGGAAAGCTGGGGTAGAGATCAAGGCAATGCAGGCCATGAGGACCAATGTGTTCTTACAGCTCCTCACTGCTCTTGTGCCTTTGGAAGTCTGGCATGCAGTCCTGTAGCTGAGGAGCAGGAGTAGACAATGGGTCTAGCAGGACTAGACGTGGAGGGAACAACCAGCATGAGCAGTTCCTGAAGTATTCATAGTGATATAAATATAAAATCAGTCATTCTTGCTTAGCAGCATAGAGAGGTGTTCTCTGCTGTATTCAAGGACAGAAAATGATCTAGGTTGTGTTGATTAGAATACTGAACTGAGATCTTGTGATCCCTGATTGCTTCCATCAAGTTCTTCACCATTTTCAGGTGTTGCTGACAGTGTTTTTTGGAAAAAAAAAAAAAAAGGAAAAAAAAAGATATGAAAGTATCTTGTGTTAAGATTTAAAATTGTGTATATGCACACAAACACATGGATGTGTTGAAATGCATTTAAATTTCAAGAAAAATACTCTGATAATTTTGTAAAAATGGTTTCAGCTTACTGGAACATTATCCTGTACATTGTTATACTATCTTTAACAAAAAGTCAGATGCTTAGAACAGTTTTCTCTCCCAGTTTTCTAGTATATTAAAATATATATGAACAAAAAAGTATATGCTTGCCGTATTTTATGAATTTGAAAAAAACCAGACAAAACCATATCTTCCTGCCAGGTATTATTTGCAAAGAAGCAACCATTTATTTTTAGTGTGTTTTCTGTGACATAGTCAAGTGTTGGTCTCAATCAGTCATGGGAGTGGTGTGCATAAATTGCACCAGATACCTGGATGCCTCTAGCAACCTGAGTTCACCTTGGTGTTTAGAACCCCCAGTATTGTCAAGAAAGGTTGTGGTGAGACAAAGAAATACTTACTCTTAACAGTTGTGTCAGAAAATTACACCAGGAATGAATATAAACTTGAGAAAGAATTGTGATATAGATAATAAATAACTTTGAAAGTTAGAAAAAGTTAGCTAAGCAGCCAAAAAGTAGAATTTGAGATTTGTTTTTTCAGTTAAAGGTGGTGAGGGAAGTAACCTATTTTTTAAAAAGATCTTTTAAAAATTCGTGGAAAGGACTTCAGAGAAAACCTAAAAGAATTGCTAGAGGTGGAAAATCAGGCTTGCGTCATAAGTGTCTGGATATCCCAGTCGCTAATATTAGAGGTCAGATTTCCTTGGGTTATACACGTGTTGTAGCAATCTTGTATGCCAAAGACAGTGTGGTGGTCTCTGCTGTGGCCAAGAGTGTCTGCTTGTTCTCTTCCCCCCATTCCCCTTGGTGCATTATTTGCCTTCTAGGTGTTCTGCTTTTAATCTTTCCCAGAAGTACTGGTCACTGGTTTTTTGTTCCCATCTGGCATCATCGGGACTGAACCAGTGTTTGGATCTGTGGTCAGGAAATCAAACTTTCGTTAAGGGCAGGCAGAAGGATTCCATCAGTGGTAGATCTGGGAGCTTGTGAACACTTACTGAAAGGCCTCTGCTTCTGTCTGGAGGGCGAATGAGTTGAGGCAGAGTAGCAGAAAGTACACATTTAATGATGTTTCCCTTGTGAGCAGTGTTTAGTGATCTCCTCAAAACCAAGCTCCCACTGAGGCATGGCCAGTGAAATCTGACCTTGAAATGATAATGCAGGCCGTGCTGAAAATTAATTGCTGGTAGCATTCTCTCTGCTGTTTGATTTTTAATGAATAAAGAGTTCCTGCAAGTTTTAAAGTGGGGTTTTTTTTGGGTTTTTTTTGTTTTTTTTTTTTTATAGACAGGCTGTAAATTTGCTCTTTTCTATTTTTTGTTTCAAGGTACAGATTATTGGAGATATCTTTAAAGAACTATTTTGATTTTTAAAGTTTCATTATAAAATAAAAGGAAATATGATAGTGTAACTTTGAAGTTTACTTCATCAGTGTATTATTATACTTGCAGTGCACGTAAGTGCAGTACCATTTTTGTGTTAATTTAAGTGTTCCTATAAAAAAATTTGCCACCCTAATTTATGTTGACAAAAACAATACAAGCGTATTTTCTAAGAAGCAAGGCACTAATACAGCACACAAGAAGTCAATTTCATATTACATTTTTGTATAATTAAGTAAAGTCCTAACTTCAAACTAATTTGTGACAGCCTGCAAGGCTGTGTTTTTTTGCATTTTAGCAGTTAGTGTTTAAGTTAAAGAGTACATGGAATTTAAAAATGTTTGCTACCAATATATGCTAATATAGTTGGTGCTAAAGTAACTTAGCATTACATGTTTTATTTTATTATTAAGTAGAAGTAATCTTGTGTAGATTTTCTTTCTTTATTACTGTAATTTCAATTACAATTTTGAGAATATTCCACATTTGAAACATTGTTCAACTTTATTTTGTCCAAAGTAAAGGGATGCAAGATAAAACTATTTGCATGCTGTTTCACCTTTCAGTCTACTGAACCATTTATGTTGCCACAGAGCCTTTTCCTGCTTGCTTTCAAATGCTTTCCTTTTTCTTTGAAGAGTAGATTTTTTAAACTTCATAAATTTAGCTTCTAGTTTTAGAAGTGAATTGTGCTAGTATGCCTTTGGGAAGGTCTTGTCCCAAACTCCCAGTCCTTTGTCACTTTTTTCTGGAAGATAAAAGTTGAGATGTTTTGTGAAGAGTGGATTCATTGTTTTTTTAGGAAGGTTGTGTTTTGTTTGTTTGTCTGTTTTGCTTTTGAAATTATAAAACAAGGCAGAGGTTGCAAGGCTGATGTAATTAATTTTCATCCTTTCAGCCATTTTTCCTGGTACTGATGGCAATGAATTACATGTGCTTTACCACTTCACATGTATTTCTCATCAACTACCCTACCTTCAGATATTCACTTTCCACCTTTCTTTTGTATCAGGATTTCATTTTCCAGTTATGTGTCTGATAGCCTGGAAATTGAAACATATTTATGGATGTTGGCTACTGTGAATCAAATGAAGGCTGTAGTTCTGTCTTACCAGCATCAGCTTCTGCTTATATTCCCCTTGTATTCATGCTTCTTTGTAAAGCTTATTCTAAACTGCCATAGCGATACATACAAATTTATGGTTGTGTTTCCTTGGTTTAATACATTTTTTTGTTCTCTGCTGACAAGGCAGAAGAAACAAATTACTGAAAGAAGATGGGAAGCCAGCCCTTTCCTTTCTGGTTAATAAACTTCTGATGCAAAAGAAACAAGGAAATGGCAACAATCAAAAAAACCCCAAACAAACAGTGGTTGCCAGTTTTAGTTTATTATTGAGTGGGTGTGTCTTAAATTGTGTCTGTTTTAAAAGATACCTTCAGCACTTGTTAAAAAAAAAAAAAGAGAAGGGACTTCCCAAGGCACAACTTCCTGAGCTATCAGTGACATGATTTCTTTGATTTTTATCCTTTGCTCTGAGCATCTATAACATGAAATTGCATGCTTGGCTTAAAATCTGACATAAGCCTGTCAGACACTATATGGTCTTCAATGGCCACAGAATTCTTGTAACCAAAGCTCTAGATGATTGGGATAACCTCCATGCAGAACAGTGCTATCATTTAAGACCCATGTATTTTTAAGTTTTATTTGGTAATACCTTTGGACTCACTAGAAAACTCAGTATTTTGAGAATATTGGAATTCTTTGGGTAGGCTATTCAGAGGATGCTTAAGATTTATTATTAATATTCAAAAATGTTTGGCAGTTCAGCTTTCAGCACGCAAGCCTTCAGTCAGGAAATTGCATATCTTTTCCGAATTAGAGATTGCATGTCTGAGGTTTTTCTTGAGAGGTATTATTCTATGTTTCCTGTCAGGAAGAAGGTATTCTAGTGTGAATTTTATTTCTGTGGTGTTTCCATATACACACAGCAAAGACCTTTGCTTCGGTATGCTTCTGAAAAAGCCATTGGCTCTGCTGTTTGTAACTGTAAAATCTTTGTGTCACACTGATGACTTCCAAAACATCATTTGTTGACTTTCTAAATAACTCAGCACAGGCAGTTGAAAGAAAATCATAAAGGTAACTAGTTTGTTTTTCCTCAAGTTCTTCTTGCTGCAGAGTGATTTCCACAGAAAATAAGGACCAAAACAAGGGTATGGAATAACATTAAAGTTCAATTATCTCAAGAAACTAACAATGCAGATTGAAGGAGAACAGATTGAATTACCGCAAATGTGAAGCAGATAATAAATGAGTGCAGTCAATTCCTGTGTAAGAAGCCTTCCTCTTGTAGGACGAAGTTTGTTCAGTCTACTGAAAAGTGAAAATAGCAACAATTAGATGTCACCTTTGGATCATATTCCCTTTTGTCAAAAATGAAAAAAAAGAGTTATTCATTGTCATGAAAATAAATTAGTTGGAATAGTCAACTTCCAAGTTATTACCATTACCAAATAAATAATAATATCTAATGCCTAGAAAGAGCAGAAAATCAACAATAAAGTACTGTATGATATTATTGTACCAATCCATCTGATGTCTGAGAATTCTGATACACTAATATATTGAGCTTTTCAATCAAAAATATTTTCATTTTCTTCATTTCCAATCCCAAAGAGCTAGAGTGCTTGCAAAGCTTTATGACAACAGTGTGATCTATGCCACCTGAAATGGTCCCTGAGTTCTGTAATGCGGGAAGTAACGTGGGATTTGCCACATGTGTGCTTGAGACAGTCTGACTCAGAAAAACAAGAAAATAAAATCAGCCCAGTGGCCTCTAGACTGTGTTTTTTTAGAAGTGTTTGAGATCCATCAGTTGTATAAACATAATTAGAATTATGTGTCTTTAGATTTCAAAATCTCACTGCATTCCAGTATGCGTTTTTATCTCAAATATTTTTGCAAGTACTAATGAGATCTTTCCTTAAAAACTACTGTTTCTAATAGTTTTACCTTATTTTGTCGCTCTATTTTGGCTGCAAACTTTGCTTTACATATAGATACCTTGAAGCATTGTTTTTCATCTTCTTACCATTGCCTCTCTCTTGGATGGTATCCCCTGGCCTTCCCCAGCCTTTCCTTCGGCAGGGAGAGCAGGAAAGATCATGCCAGGTCTCTTTGCCTGCTGCCACACAAAGCCAGCCATGCACATTAACTTGGTTCCCCCCTTGTTGGCAATTTAATCGGAGCTGCTTGACTTCCTCACTGAAGAAAATGAGATCTGCTTATTGTACTGGTGGAGATTTTGAGGGAGAGAACTGCTGGCTGACAGGCATTAATTAACTAACTGCTGGAGTGCTAATACTTTTGGGTCAGTACCAAGGCTTTGATTATCTATCTCTTCTTTTTGTGGACTTCTCTCTGCAAAACTATATTCTGCCTCGATCATGAAATGTGACTATTTTACAGTTACCTGTGATAAAACTGCCTAGAAAGAGTGGTACAGGCCAAGTGTCCCAAACAATAAAAGAGGAATTACAAGTCAAGTTTCTAGTTTCCAGCTTTATGCTGAATCCAGCACTAAGAATAATGATATTAGTGTTAATAAAATGCAGTAGGTCAAATTCTTTCATAACCCTAACGTAGTGTATTGGGCTTTTTACGTGCTTTTTACCAAGCCTCCAGTCTTTAAAGTAACAGCAGAATCTTCCCAAAGGAGCTGGGACCTTGACATTGTGCACTGCTAAAAGCAGAAAATTATTTAAGTGGGTGAAGAAATGTCATGCTTGTGTAACAGGATCTCATGTCACACATCAGGCTCATATCAACCCATCTGATTAGCCTGTAAGCCAGTTATTGCCTCCCAAATTGTGCATATGGATTATTGTTTGTGTTTTTTTTTTTCTTTTTTACTGCTAGTTTAAATATAAGGAATGAACAGTGCTTTCAAATAATTAACTATAATTTGCTTAAATTGTGGTTCAGTTTATCACAGTGAGCACAGGCTTGTATGTGTATTCTTTTCTCCCTCTCTTCTTGCAGATTACCTCTCCCCAGCCCACATTATCTTCCAGAAAATATTCTGAATTTGCATCAGGACCTCAACTAACTGTGTATTTTATTCTTAGTTATATTATTAAAAACAAACAAAAAAAACAAACAAAAAAAAAAAAAAAGAGAGAGAGACAGGGTTAGGGTCTTTTGTTTATTTTATATATCTGATATAACTGTAAGAGAAAATATAAAAGCATTTTACTATAGGGTGTCATATAAAGAAAGAGTATTGATGAAAGGCTCAGTGTCTTATCTGAGCAGTCTGTGATAGCCACTTTCATTTAACCATCTAACCTACTTCCCCTTCTCACTGGAGACATTAACCTTATAAGTCCAAAGTGTTTAGAAGCTAATGACCTGTTATACAAGCCTAAGTGTTCATAGTGATGGCATATTAAGTTATTAAATGTGTTTTGCTGTGTAAATAAACCTCAACTTGTGCTCATAAATAATCACTTAATTTGTTAGTTTAAATTGAGCACATCTATTTTTCTGCCTCCGTAGTCCTTGTTGTGTTAGGAATAGCATTAAAATGCATAGGTAAACATCATCATAAATCTCTTGCCTTTTCTGAGATAATGAAAGAAGTGCAGATTGTCAGGCTTTTTTCCCCTTGAAAATAGAAATTTCAAAATTAACAGATCAAGGAAGATAAATCCAGTAGCAGTATGTTCTGTCAAGACCCTTACATGTCCCTGTGAAGCCTCACTGAATTTCATTTTACATTTTGAAATTTTCTAAGAGGTAAATTGGAATTGAAGCTAATGTTACTGACAAGAGGAAAATAGAAGCAATTGGTTTGCACTAAACATGTTTGAATGGTTGTTAATGTGAATGACTTTCAGGCAGCGAATGTCAGAGAACAGTAGATTACTTTCTTTACCTCGGGCATTTTAAGCCATCTCCTGTGGTAGGCCTGACATTATTTTTTTTTTTTTTTTCTCTTGAACACGGGAAGCAAAGTAATTGGAGTCTGGTAATTTCAGCCCATGGCTGATGAAGATAAATCATAACGAGCTACTGGAATGCACACTGACAATCCACATAGGGCTACTAGAACATGAACTCTCACTAATGCATTATTCAAATTTTGTTTCCTTCTGATTCGTATTCTAGAAGGCCCCTGAAACTGTTAATTATGAAGCCAACCACCATTTGTTATTCAGCAGAAATTTCATGCCAGAAACCAATTGCTTCGGAATGTCTTCACTCTGTTTCCAGGATTTAGGCACTCGAGGGCTGTACTGCTTGCTCGATGGTGCCAGCAAGGGTGTGCAGGCTTGGCTTATTTGTCCTCGGGGAGCAAGACCTCATTTCATTGCTTCCAAGAAAAGTTGCCCTCCACCTGAAGCAGACAACTGCTTCTCCTGGCAGATGGTCAAGTTACTCAGTCCCAGCATTTGTTTCCATTAAGGTGTGCCTGGCTGTGATGCCTCGCTGGACTTCAGCTGGGTCCATGTGGTCCCTTGGGGTTAGGGAAGGAGGGCAAAACTGGCCATAGGGAAGGAATTTGTCTTTTAAAACTCTTCCTAGGCTGTGATCCTCACCTAGCCTTGATCCTCATGGCTGGTCTGACATTGTGTGATGGCTCTGGCTCTATCTATCTGTCTCTGGGAAGGAAAAGCAGGTAATTCCCAAGAATTTTCTGTATAAAAACTCCCTATTGGTTGATTCAGCCAGTTAAAGCAGACACTGGAGGCAGTGCCACAGCAGTGGGTGGGAGGGAAACAGGGGGGACCAGTGTCACTTTCTTTTTGCCTACTCCATCTCTTGTCCTTGAATTTAAGCAATGTCATAGTTTGCATCCTCCTGCAGATTACTCAGTAGGCAAATGGACTTATTTATGTCATCTGAATTGAACTCGTAGTAATGCTTCATCAAATTGTTTATGCAAATGGTGTATTAACTGAAAGACACAGTGCTGTATTGATCAAAGTCGTTGTCTTGTTTTGATGCAATTCATCCAGTATTTCCAACTGAGGAGAAATATTGGGAGCCTAAATATTGCATTGTGGTCGTTTCAAAATTAAACGGCTCCACTTCTCTGATTTTGAAACAATGTTTTGTTTTGAAACTGAGCTAAGCTAAATTTTTAAAAGGATAAAATCTACTTGGCAACAGTTATACAGCGAGACATCCAGAGAAAAAGTTTTACATCAGTTTTACTGAAACAAATTTTTCCTTTTTTTCACTTTTCCCCTTTTTTCTTTTTCTAGTTTTTAATTTTTTTTTTTAACCTGAAAAACACCTCACAACACTGTATGTGAGTGTTCCTTGAGGTCATACAGAGAATTGTTTCATTTTACATCGGAGTAACATGTTTCCTTCCCTTGTGTTTCACAAGGGAATAGTTCACTGCCCCTGATAATTTTCAGGGGACCAGAAAACACAGAGGAGGAGAATGAGGTCTTTTGCCCAGAGGGAAGCCTTCTCTGATTCAGGACCAAGCCTCTCCATGGCTCTTGATTGAAGATTTCACTTTCACTTGCTCTCCAAAGCCCTACATAGATACAAAGAGGATATTTACATGAAGAAGTAAGGAGAGGGGGAAATCACCTATCACATTTTACGAAAATACCGAAGAAATTAAGTCTGCTGGCTTCCCCCCATGAATTCAGTGTTTTCCTCGTGCCTGGGTGATTTTGTCATGAGCCCTGTGAGATTTATTCTCCCCAGGGAACCATGCCAGTGCAGAACAGCTCTCTCAGTTGGTCAGTCCCTTTCCAACACTTCTGCTTTGTGGCTGGGAAGTTGTGATTTGGCATTGATCTCCTGAGCTTGCCTGCAGAATTGCTCCATGTTTGCTTCTGCTGTTGCTGTGTGCTACAGAGGGTTGTTTGTACCTGTGTGAACCTGTATTTTGGGGCAGCAGGAGGGAGAATTTTGATGATTGTAAAGCTTGAAAAGTTTTCTAGCAGCAGAGGTCATGTACTCAGGGGAAAGGTGCATACGGACTGAAGCATTCAGCCTAAGCATTTAAAGTGTTAGCTCATTTTTTTTCACAGTTCTGTGTTTTTGTAAACTTTATAACAGTTGCAGAGATAGTACACAAAATGAATGGAGGTGCTTCATCAGTCACTCCAACCAGTGTTTAACTTGTAGTATGCAGCTGGTGCTTCCATTTACATCTAGCATCGCTTTATGGTTGGTAATTAATTGGTAGCTTCATCTAACATACCTCTGAGGACATTTTTTTGCTCCAGTATGGATAGGCTGTTAGCAAGTGACATAAGTGACTATGACCAAAAGGAAATTTGATCTTAATAGTTGCAGCTTTTCTCTGCAGACATCTTAAAGCCATCTGGGCAATGATTATGATTTATAGCCCTCTTGGTTGAACCATTTTCCTTGAAGTCTTTGAACTTTAAATTGTTGTGAAGACTGCTGCTTGGTAGAAAGAAGCTATATTTTTAAGTGCAAATATTTTAGCAGCTGCAAAAAAAACATCATGTGAACCAAGAGCAGTGAAAGCCCATTTTAGAAATGGTGATCATTAGAATGGAAATTTGTCATAAATCTCAAGTCTACTTTTGCTTAGTTTTTGATTTCTTCAAGAATTGTAACTGCATCATATTGGAAAGAAATCAGTATTTTTTTAACAGTATTTACTGCTTTATTGACCATTTCTTGAGAGATTCCTAAGGCCTTTTTAATAATTCTTTCTGGTACATTACTGTTTGAATTATTTTTTACGTGAAATTACAAATGTTTGGGAAAATCTGCTTATTATATGGGAAGACAAGCATTAATCTGAATTGTAATGCCAGCAATGTATTGCTTCATGCTTAGCCAAACACTGGAACATTATGACAGTGAACATAAAAGCAAACAAATATCGATGAAGTTGGAAAACAAAATTATATTTAACAAACAATGCATTTTGTGTCATTCAGTAAGTAATGGGTCAATTTTTTTAGTGGCTGGTAGTAAGAAAAATAATTATAACACACTCCAGTAAGCAATGAGGACGCTATACTACTTAAAATAAAATTAAAATATAGTATTGTTTTTAATTGCTTCCTGCTGTAATAATAATCCACTTAATTATCTAATAGGCATATGTAGAGAAGTAGAATAAAAAAGAATTAGGAAAAATATTTTTGCTTGCATTTGTGTACAAACTGGGGCTTTCTAAGTTCTATCATAGCAATTGTCAGCCTTCAGAAGAAGTCTTTTATCATTAAGACCTACTTCTCACATGCACAGAAAAAGAAGATCACAAGTTGATTAGATTATCATGGTCTGGTTTTTATCCTGTTGTTTCAAAATGCTGGATCTGAATAAGGAGGGTTATGAGTTCTTTTTTAAAATATTATTATTTGAAGGGGGGTTGTTTGCATTGGGTTGTGTGTGGGTTGGGGTTTTTTGGGTTTGTTTTTGGTTTTTCTATTGTTTTGAGTACTCTGGTCTCTTCTACTCTATAAATCTGCTGAGAATTGAAAATCTTGTGTGAAAATCTTTTTGCCATGGGAAAGAAGGGTATTCCAGAAAATCTTATGTTCTGCATTGTTGACTGATTGAGAAGGGAGAAAGGGGGAAAAAACCCACAACTATCCTCAATGAAGAAGAGGAGGATAGAGGTTTTTGGAACTGTCATCTTAGAGTATCTATTTTGCATTCTTAAAAACTTCATTGCATTTAAATGCCACGTATGATATTTAGTGCTATGTGTAACATTGTATCTAACTGGTTTTAATTATATTTTAACATCAGCTCATAGTGGAATTTCAGCACTAATTGGGCATTCATTTGTGGTTGTTAATGCATGATTAACTACTCTGCTAATGTATTTCAATGCTAGTCAGCAAAAATATTAATGATTTTAATGATGTTTGTCTTTTAAGACAGCCAACTAGAACTAGTCATGTTATATGACACTTGAACAGTTTGCCCAGAGAAGATGTGGATTCCCTACCCCTGGAAGTGTTCAAGGTCAGGTTGGATGGGGCTTTGGGCAACCTGATCTAGTGGAAGGTGTCCCAGCCCATGGCAAGGGGGGTGGAACTAACTGATCATTCAGGTCTCTTCCAAACAAACCATTCTATGATTCTATGATATGACTACTTATGTCAGGCAGGGCTTCAGTTAGACTTCATCGTTAAATGATGCCTGTTTCTCCTAAATTCCTTGTTTCCAAGTAATTGTGACTAAAATGGGAAGTTGTGAATGAACTAAATTAGCATTAGGAGAGGAAGGATTCACATCTTGAAAGTCCAGCCCAGGTGATAGACAACAGAAATAGGAACAATTAACACAGGTTGCAAGTCCTTTTTTCTTGAATTAAAATAAAGAGATGCAAACAGTGGAATACAACCATGAAGAAGATGGTAAATTACAGAGAAAATATGCAATTCAGAAATGTGAAGTACTTTGCACTTACAAAGAATATATTGCATCTCCAAAAGAGATCTCAGCAGGGAAGAAAAAAGCATGCGTGGCTGTATTCGACATGGGGCGGGGGTTGAGAGGGATATCACAGAGTGGAAAAGAACTTTGATTAGAAACTAGAGACCATGGCCAGTTTACACAGATAAATTTTTTGGAGGCCCCAGATATAGCAACAGATGTGTGTGTCAAATAAATGAGATACGGTGCACAGACCAAAACTTCTGGACAATAAAGCTCTGATAGTGAGTGCTAAAGAGAACCCTCAGTGGTTATGTTCTAGAGAGACAAGTAGAGTCTTAAGTCTGGTGCCCAGAAATAGCAATGACAGTGGTGTGCATGAGATGTTAGCTGTAAATGTAGTGGCAGACTAGAACTGTGGTTGTGAAGCCATTCTGAAACATTTGTCCCAGGTATCTTTGGAGCACTGGCAGGCTGTGGCAAACTGCCAAGAGCACTGGAAACATAAACAGCAAAACAGAAAAGGGAAACAAGACCATGTGTACATGGGTGCTGTCTCGCACAGGGGCTAATCTAACAAACACAGACCAGAAGTAGAGAACAGCAATACCCAAAGGTTGCCCTGCTTTGCATTTGGGAATAAGTAGCACCACTCTGCAAAGCTGTCTGTAGATACTTCCTTGCCCTGTTTCCTGCCTGCAAGAGTCCCAGGGATACTTTGGATAATGTAATCCAAAAGGCCTTGCTCTTAGTCTCAAGCGTTTGATAAAAATCCAGGAAAGTGAAGTTTGGAGCTGAACAGCACAAAGATGCACAGCTAGCTGAACAAGTTTGGAGAGAGGTAGCTGCAGCAGTGATTTCCCTTAAATAGTTGCTCATTATTTTCTTGTGCCATGTCCACGGTGAGGAATTTCTAGGCTATTCTGTATGTTGTGGAAACAGCTCTCAGGATGATGGCCTTATGAGTTGCATGGTGGAATTAACTGCTAAAGAGGCAGATAAAAAACTGCCCAGCTATCTTTACTGGTAGATCTTTACTGCCCAGCTATCTTTACTGGGTTAATAGAAGTGTGTGAAAGAAATCTATAGCATTCCCAAGCAGACTGTGTTCAGTAAGCAGCTTCATTCCCAGGCAGTGTCTGTCTGCTGCAGTGTGAGGTCTCTTTCCCTCCCTGTTCTTTTTGTCATTGCATATCTCTCTTGCTGTCCAGCTAGGGAATTGCTGTGAATAATGGGTCATAAGAGAAGAGAACCTAATTTGCTCTGCTCACAAGGGATGCCCTGTGTAAATAAAGAGAGATAATGGAAAACTACCTTCTATCCTGAAAACTTCATGTGAATGATTCACAGGTAGAGGCACATCCAGTATTGGAAAGAGGATTTTGTGACAGCGACTAATCTTCTCTTTCCTCATGAAGGCAGGGATGGCATGCAGAATACTGAGGCTCTCTCAGACTTTGTTTTTTTTAAATTAAATTTATTTATTTTTTAGTTGTAAAAGTGAGGAGGACTAGAAATAACGCTTAAGTAATCTGTTGCTGTTAAGCCCTGGAAAAGTGCAGTTTTGATTATGCTGGTACTTCTTCTTTCCAGAAGTGAATATATCGTCTCAGAATCCTACCCTGTATGTTTACCCTGGGAAGGGAGTAAGAAATACATGGGGAACTTGCAAGGTCAGAGACAGTATAGTGTAGAAATCTGCAGCTTTTATTTCATAATCTAAAGTATGTGTTTTCTGCCTCTCCTTATTCAGTGGAGATACATGAAGGCTAAATGTCGCAGAAATTGAGCTTAGAGCAAGTTTCAAACATAAAAGCACAGATTTATAATAGAACTTGGCAAGTAGATGTTATCTTTCATCCAGAGATCACAATCTGCAATGTGTACTTTAGGGATTGCAACTACGCCTGGCCAGGCAGGAGGATTCGGACTTCTCTGCCTTTCCTCTTCTTTCAAGGAGTCCTAATTAGTTTGGTTGCTTTTCACCTAAGGATAAGTGTGTGAAAACTTTGATTTTTTCAGAAAAAAAAGGGTCACTCGAAGGTGACTACATAACTTGCATTTGGGGGAAAAAAAAAGAAAATGAAGGAAATTAATTTTACCTGCTCCTAAACACATGCATGTCAAACATAGAATCCACTTCTTTTCCTAGTCCTGCCACAAACATGAGACACACTGTACATTCTGTATACATATGAACAATATATTTGATGTAGCAGCAGCAAGCTGCCATTTTTATACCAGTTAAGACCAGAATGCCACTATTAAAATGTGCTTTACAGCCATCAAGCACCCTGCACTGTTCTCAAAGTAGCAGTTCCTGTAGCCCAGATTTTGGGGAGGGACTTTTGTCTAGCTTAATGGTTTTGGTTTTGAGGTTCCCTTCTGGAACTGAGAAGTTTGTTCATAAGTAGCTCAGTGTACTGGGTATGTGTCTTATTATTTGAAGTGAAGGAGAGCAAAGAAAAACTTGTGGTTAGTTTGTGGCACACAGCCACGATTTAAATAAAAAGTGGCTTTTTAATTTCTAAATATGCATATGCTGTTCCCTTAACTGATCTTTCTGAAGTCTTTTAGCTTATCTGTTTCCAACAGATACCTTAGATGGAGTTATTATTTGAATGGTGTGTTAGGTGTCCCCTCCTTCAGTAGTTGCTCCAGAAGTCTCTGGCTTTCAGTAGGGAGGAAGAAAAGAGCAACTTGGCCTGTACATAAGCCAGGATCAAAGGCAGGTCAGTTGCTCAGGGCCACGCACACCCAGCCAAGTGGAACTGCCTTGCTCTTAAGGTCTGCCAGGGCTCATCCCTCCTATTCAGTGTGTTTCTTGCCGTACAGATGAAATTTTGTGAAACTGCGTAGTGTTTCCTAGCCTGCACTGGGACCAGTTGTAACATGGCTAAAGAATTAGTATTTTGAAGTTGTCAATATAGTTGTATTTTTTTTGCATTCATTGCTCTATTTTATTGGAATTTGCCCCTACCAAAGAAGGTCAGACTTCAAATCAATAGACAAATGGTATATATTGGTGTAAAATGCTGAAGAAATCAGCGTAAGAAAATTCCTTTACTGTACATTACAGCTGCATTTAAAATTATTATTCTCTGATAGTGATACAAGTATTTATTAATGAGTCTGCAAAATTCTGATGGCATTGTGTTTTTCAGGAGGAAATATTTATTAGGATGAGAATTTAGGGGCCAGCCAGTGACTGAAATACTAACTTGTCTGGCAACATTAGAAAACATTATAAAAGTATTGTTTATTTCTAGAGACTGCTTAGCCCATATTGTTCCATATCAGTTATGCTGGCTGTAGCATAATCGAGTGCTGCAGTAATTCTTGTAATCCATGAAGTGTGTTAGGATGAAATTTTCTTGAGAAATCTTTTACAATTGCAAGCTGTTATGCCTATTAGATGATGGTTGTGAAGCATTTTTTAAGCCTGGAAGCCAGTCTACAAATGTAGGTAAATTCTGTACTTGGGGTGGTTAAGGGGACAGAGGCTGAAGCAATAGGAGTAGGACAGCCAGTCAGGAGGTAAAACTACTGTTGCCTTCAGAAGCTTGTGATATCTAGCTTGGAGATGAGGAGAATGAGGGGTGACCTCATTAATGTTTATAAATATGTAAGGAGTGAGTGCCAGGAGGATGGAGTCAAGCTTTTCTCAGGGGTGACCAACAACAGGACAAGGGGCAATGGTTATGAAC
Organism: Heliangelus exortis; assembly: GCF_036169615.1. NCBI lineage: Eukaryota > Metazoa > Chordata > Aves > Apodiformes > Trochilidae > Heliangelus > Heliangelus exortis. Next base: position 61,426,424 of record NC_092424.1, read on the forward strand.
TGGAGCATGGGCAGTTCTGTATAAATATTAGGAAGATTTTTTTCTCAGGGAGGGTGACAGAGCACTGGAACAGGCTGCCCAGAGAGGGTGTGGAGTCTCCTGTAGACATTCAAAACCCACCTGGACGTGTTCCTCTGTGACCTGCTATAGGTGACCCTGCTTTGGCAACGGGGCTTGAACTCAATGATCTTTCAAGTTCCTTTCCAACCCCTAACTTTCTCTGATTCTATGATTTTATGATATTTATGCAAACTTCTACCCAAGACAACTGAAGCCCTTTTTCCATTGTTTTAGATATATGCTCTGAGTTGAGACCAAAATAAAGTTCTGTATTTCTGCTATAGAATGTGCAAAGTCAGTGTAGAGCTATAAGTTGATAGGTCTTTTTAGTCAGTGAGTAATCAGTTTTTCAGACACAGACTGTTCTTCTGGTTGTGATGGCTGGTGACTTTTAAGGAGCCCATCACCCAATCCAGGAGCAACCGAGCAAAGAATACTTTGATTCTCGTCTGAACTGTGATGAAATCCAATCTCTGCACTTTACAGCTTTTGGAGGGAAGTTAAGATCTCACAGCTGTTACAGATAACTGTGCTGAGTTGTTGAGGGATTTGAATGTCTTGTGTATATCCTGGCTTCAAAAATTGTATCTTTAAAGCTCATAGATTTGAAAGCATAAAAATTATCCCTGTATTCAGTAATCACTCACACCTGAGCACAAGTTAATGGAAGGACCAGTAGGCAGAAGTCCAGCCTGGTGATGGAGTTTCATAGCAAAGAGTTTGATGTCGACACTGTTGTATAGGAGTTGTAGGTATTTGCTTACTTGTATTTGAAAGCCAGCTGAGTTCCTTGACTGGGCTTGCAGCACAGCATAAATAAAGTTATATCAGCACCTCTGTGAGAGTGATCTCTTGAATGCAGGAGCCAAGGTGGGTGGCCACATGTGCAGTCAATATCTCTGTATACTTTTACTGGGATGGAGGCCCATGCAGCTTTTAAGTCTGAGCGTGGAGAGATGGAACAAGAGCAAACTTTTACAAATTAATTCCCAGGGGAAAGATAAATTGGAGATAGTCATTGTTCCCAATTACTTTTCTGAACAGCCTGGGTTGTTCAGGCTTACCACTAAGCATATTTTAAGAAGAAAATGTCTTCTTGTTTCCATTCTTTCAGTTGAACCCATGGACAAAACACTGGGGTGTTTTTTCCTGTGTGTGATGCAGTCAGTTGGCCGTCTGCTGTTAATAGAATCACAAAAAGATTACAGAATGGAACAAAGGATTTCTCAAACATAAAAGTCTGTCAGTACATGTTTGGTGAATGCTAAAAGTTTGCTTTTATCACCCATAACACTTAGTATAAGGAATACAGCAATCTCTCATAGAAAATTCTGCCTTTTGGATTGTCTTCTGAACTGTCCTTGATTTATGCAAAAGAAGTAAGTAAGGATTTATAGGCTATGATTGGACATAGTTTTATATAACTCTGCAACAAAGTGAAGATATACTGCGCATGCCAAGTATAGCAGTAGAAGAGCTGTACAAACTGTGATAAGTAACAAGTAAACCATGGGGGGGTTTGTTTGGTTTTGGTTTTCTTACAAAAATCTACACTGTTTTCTGACTGCTTAGAAACTTAATGCCTAGCATGTGTTATTTCTTAATTATATCTTGTTCAGTGATTTACAATAGATGCAACTTGATCCAAAAAAGCAATGGTCTTTCAAAATTATGTGTTCTTCATCCATATTAAATCTTTGGATTTTGTAGGAATGTGATTCTGGTCTGCTTTCACTCTCTTCAGTTTGCCCTTCTAAAAATTTTTTTTCTTTTTTTTTCAGTCTGTTTCTAATAGTAGATCTTCCCCTGTCAGGTTGTCAGCTATTTCAAATCCTTAAAATCCCTGAACAAATTTAATTACAAATCTTCTTGTGACTGTTCATTTCTAACATGCTTCTTCTATCTTTCTATCTGTAACTTTATTAAGGGTGATTGTCCTCTAATTCCTGACTTCTTGCTTCTACTCTGGCTGAGCAGTCAGAATTTTACAGGGTGTGTAGCCCATTCTCTGCTCAAATCATTTGGGTGGACTTTGTGATATTAAGGAAGAATACATAAACAGTTTCTGTTGTTTTATGTTTTTTTAAAGGAAAATATTCACAAAACAAGCAAAAAGACCCCACAAAAGACACTCATTAAAAAAAAAAAACCAAAACATAACCAAAAAACCCTCCAATAACCAAAAAGCCTTGTCAAGAGTCGTGTCAAGAGTCATAATGCCTTTAGGAGTTTGAATAGGATTTAGTAACTTAATAGATTCTTGTAGGCTACTTCTAAGGCTATTGGTAGAGAAACATAACTAGTCTAGTTGAAACATTCTACAGGCTGCTTTTCTTCATGTTTCTTAATTATGAACAGTAGGCTGGAGTGGGCTGTGTTTTTGACAACCTTCAGAAGAATATTAAAAAAAGTAATTTCAAAACCCCTGTTTGAATGTGGACCAAACTACAGGGATACGACATCTCTTTTGTCTTGTTTGTTATTGAGTAACTGATCTGTTTGGGTTTTTTTCATGGCAAAGGCAACTTTGATGTGGTCTTTATCATATAAAACAAAAGTATAGAATTTAATACAAAAGCTGTGAGATAGCTGAAAAAAAGCACTTCAGTGACTCCAAAGTCTCAAGTGTCTGAGCTGCTCTTGAAATATTTTTTCACACATTTGTCTGTATTTCTTTAGCATTGCCTCTTAATCATTCTAAAAATTCAGGTGACATTATCATTACATTCCAGCCCTGCAAATAAAAATGCCTGTAACTGTTCATGTGAGTAATCCCAGCAGAATTACAGCAATTCTGCTGAACTGTGTTTGTATGCAATGTTAAGACCAAAAAGAATGTGGATTTTGCTAGCCATGTCGAAGGGAGTATTTTATGAACCGAGAAATGGATTCTGAAACCTTTGTTTTGGATCCTGTCAGGTTTGTCTCGGTGACAACATAGATAAAGAACTAAACAGGGTTAACAAACAGAATGCACTTAAAAATCCAAAGAAGAAAAATTAGATACTAATGCTATCTATTAGTTCCTGATCTGATGGTTTGCATGCTGCAGCACTGACTTTGTTCCGGTCCTTGGCCATCCTAATATGCCAAACTGGTCAATTTTATCCTTCTAGTTTTACTTTGTGCAGGAAACCATAACTAAAATTACCTAAAATGGTGAGTAATCAGTAGAATCTTCCATGAGATCTATTTTGTAACATTGCTTTCTTAAAATATCCTATCAGTCTTTACTTTTTTTGAGAGAGTGGGTGGTATTGAAGAGACAGGAAAGAGCACGCACAAGCCTGCCCCAGGGGATCCTGAGAAGCCCTTGGGATTCTTCCCTTGCTTTTTCTCCAGTGCTGCACCTACTAGAGAACAGAACATCTGTACTGCAGTTTTCATGGGAAAAGGAAGAGGTGGGTGGTCTTCTCTGGAGTTGTGAATATTCTCATGATATTCATTAAACTTTATTTTCATGGTATTTCAATATTTTCTTTCAGCCCTTGAAGGGATAAAATAGTTACAAAAGTATAAAAGATGAGAAGATGAGAAATAAAGTGACATTCTGTCTAGCTTGTCAGAAATTAACATGTAGAGCATGCTTCCTTCTGCTTTCCCCTCTGCCCCAAAGTGCAGGGCTCACTGTTGCCTTAAAATGTTGTTTGAACTGTTGTTCCTAAATCAGTTTAAGTAGCCCAGGTAAACTTGAAGTACCAATGTCAGACCTTGGAGGGACTTTAGAGACTGTTGGGTTGGGAGGGAAGCTCCAGTCTTTCCTCCCTGTCCAGCATCCGTTACACAGCACCCCTTGTCCTTTCATTTGCATCCTGGGGAAAGCTATGCTGTGGGGCTGCTGCCAGGGACATGGTGAAACATGTCTTCTCACTTCAGACTGCCCTTGGCTTTTTTTGTGGTTTTGGAGCCTGATTATCAGATCCAGCTGGTTACTAGGCTAATGAGTGTGTGAAGTGGGAGTCAGAAGAACCAGAGAGCTGCTTCTGTGATGAGAAGAGAGGAGAAAATGAGACCCAAGAGAAGGATGAGCTTCCTGTGCTGGAGTCATGCCTGACTTGGATTATACATTTTAGTTTAACAGTCCTGTAGATAAGGCCTAAGGTTCATCAGGCTTGTTAGTTTCTGGTCCAGTAGAGTTTGAAAACAAAATGAGGCGGAGGCTGGATGATAGAATAACAGTTCTCCAGACATAAAACCTAAACAACCTTTTTAATATATACAGTTGTTACTGAGTATGGCATTTGAGTAGATTCAAATACAACTGGATACAGAAAAAGACATTAGACAAAGGATTTAACATTGTTTTACATAGACTGTCCTGATTTTTGTGCAATTTGTGAGCAAAAATAATGAAAATAGGGAAAGAAACAGGGAACTTAATGAATATTTAGGCTATTTAACCTATTTTGTTGGTTGACTGCTGAGAATATTCTGTCTTAATCAGATATCTGTAGTATGAGACCATCATCCCTCATGCACTTTTTGTTATTTTGGAATACAGTTTACGGTCATGCTTTGGACTGTGTAGTTGCACAGGTCCACAGGGAAGAATCAGGTTTCTTTGTTCAGAAATGCTGATGGGTTTTGTGGTGATTACTACAACTAGAAAAAGATAGGAGACGATGTAGGGTCATCTTTTTTCCCCTCATTATCCCTTGCAAAAAACATGCTTTCCATTGCAGTCTTTCTATTTTGTTAAGTTTGTAACATTTGGAAACCCACAAAGTTGCTTTATACCATTCTTTCTTTTTCTTTCATATGCTGTAACAGTTTTCTGTATGTCTCTGTGTAACTAAACTCAGCTACCTATCTACCCAGACAACTACACATCCCAACTTCGGCCAAACCTCCTATGGTCTGTTGCTGTTAGCCTACCCCGATTTCTGATCTTGTTAGTCTCTAAAATACCCGTGTCTTGCCTCACCATCAAAACTAGGACTGGTAGCTATTCCAGTTTTGCATCATCCAGTTCTTGAGATTATATTTTAGGCTAATTGAGCAATATCTTTTGACTTGGATTCTCAAGTGGAAGCAGAAACAAAGTCTGAGGCCATGTGGGGAAGGATAAGCATTCTCATACCATAGCACACAAGCAGGCAATTTGTGCCAAGTGGAACTTAAGTCTTTGTGTAGTTATTTTGCCTATCCTGGCCCCCAGTGATGGAGTTAGGAGTCTAGAGCTATCCTGCAAGGTAAGAACATGACAGTTCTTTCTTCTCCAAGATCAGGGAGAAATGCTGCCATGACACTTGTGCCCCTTTACAGAATACAGGCACCTGCAAATAATTTGCTTTGCCAAAGGGGAAGGACAGACTTGTTAGTTGAGCTACAGAGCCTGGAGCTTTTAACAAAAATCCCACTTAAAAATAGATTAGAATGCTGAACTAATTGAGAGAGAAGAGGAAAAAAGAGGATAAGCCTAGATCCAAGGCATAAGCATGGTATGTACCCCTACCTGCCCCACCATATTTCAGGGTAACTTGAGAAAGCCTGAAGGTTTGGGAATGCTTAGAGGTGTTGATGGTGAAGTAAATAGAGTTCTTAACCTTCCCATTGAAGGAAACTCTAGCATGCTAGATTAATGTTTTACTTAAGTATGATCCAGTAATATACATACTTAAGTGTCACTGTCACCCCTTCAGGGGTTTCTGTCTACCTTCCTATTAAGTTTCTATCTGCCAGGCAGAAATACAAAATCTTGTTGAAACTTACTTAAATATAGGCAGGTTTTAAACTAACCACCCAGCAGGAGTATTGCTACAGGAGCAGAGTGCTCTGCAAAAGCTGAAAACCCTACCTATTTACATAAAAAAAAAAGGCAACTGAGGAGCAGAATGGAAACTGTGAATATATGCTAAAACAAAATTGCTTCAGAGCTGAGAATCTGAAAGCCAGATCTGTTCTTTTGGTGAACTTCTGGTATATTTGCTCATTTTTCTCCAGGAGTTAAAATTCAGCTTAGACTGAAGGAACATAGAAGCTGTATCTCAAAAGATAACAATGGTACTGAACTGAAGTAAATTATTTACTAATTAAAACAAAACAGGGAGAATGTTTTCATTTTGCCCCTCCGGTGGATGTTTTTTTTAGGCTGTTCATTTACACTGAAAAATGTTCATGTTTGAAGCAATTGCACATTGTGTGTAGATTTTGCAAACAAGTTTCACTGCTCAAGAAAGGATGTTAAAGTATTAATTCTACAACTTGTCGCTGCCCCAGTACAGATTTGCAGATGCAGCAATAAAGAAGCACTAATTTTCTGAGAATTTGCCTGTGTGTAGTTAGCCCAAAATAACTAATTTAATGGAACAGAATTGCAGCCAGTGCTAATGCCGGCTCACCATATAATTTTTCCCTGAAATATAGTCCTATTTTTTAAATGGTTTAGGACTATCAAAATACTTAAGAATACTTGCTAATACACTGTGAATTATCACTGTGAACAACATGCACTAAGGTGTATTCCAACACATTATTTTTCTTCCCTTTAACTCATGTACTTTTGGTTTCAGTAGCTTTAAAAATTATCTCCTCCATGTTGCAGAAAATCATCATTTTTTTTCTCAGAAAGAGCATAGGGCTCCTTTCTGCTGTACCCAGCCAGTTCTTGCTGTAAATAATTTAGAAACTGAGATTTAAACAAAGGACTGACAGAGATAGAGGTCAAAATATAAGAAAACATGAGGCATTGAAGCTGTTGTGCTCAGGAAGGGTTTTAGGTAAGGAATAAGGAGCCTGATACTGGACAAAAGCCGATGGGAAAAAGCACCCAGGAACTTGGATAACACTGTTTCCGTCTTTGCAGTTGTGTCCCCATCAGAGCTGGAGGTATTACATGAAAGGCAGTGTGTGACAGCCTCAAATGCATACATGAGTTTCAGTAAGTAAGCCTTTATTCAAACAGGCCAGATTGGGGTGGAGTCTTTTGTTACTTTGGAAGAGTTGTCCTAGGAAAAGAGGTGCAGACCAAGCACCGAGATGGGGCTTCTGCAGCCAAATTGGGGATGTCAGGGCAGCCTCCTCTAGCTCCAGCAGCCTTCCTGGTTCTCTTCCAACTTCAGCAGCAGCAACAGCATTTGGCATAAGCCTCAGCTGCCTCTTCCCCTCCTGTTTTTACCTCCTGGGTCTTGGTAAGTGCAGTGGTGCTGGGTCAGAGGGGGCAGCTGTGGGTGGTGTGTGTGGTGAGGGCAGGCTGGTTAAAGGATGGAGAGCACAAGCTGCAGCTGGGAGAAGGACAGGATGAGATAAGGTGGGGAGATACCAAGAGATACACACTTTCCTAAGACACCAATCCAATCCTGACAAATTTAAACTGGGCCATATCCTTAGAGTTATAATGACTGGTCTTGTTACCATCTCCAAAGATCTGCTTGGCACCATGAAGCAGCACCACTAAACGGTGTAATTTTTGAGGGCTTCTTAAGAATTCCCACTGGTTTTATGGGAGAGGAGGTAGATATGAGTGTTCATTCCTTGAGACTGCTACATTTTGGTGTGTTAGCAGCTTGCACTAGTACATTTCACTCCAGTGTTGTGCAGATAAAAGACAATAGCAATAAATATTGCAAGTATAGCATTGTTTTAATATCAGAACTTGCATTTGCTAACATTTAGTCTGCCTGGAGTAGTGTGTCCAGTTCTGCAGTCCCCAATAGTAGAAGGGCATAGAGCTCTTGGAACAAGTCCAGAGGAGGACCACAAAGATGATCAGAGGGCTGGAGCACCTCTCCTATAAAGACAGACTGAGGGTTGGAGTTGTTTAGCCTGGAGAAGAGGAGGCTCTGGGGTGACCTTACAGTACCTGAAAGGGCCTGAAGGAAAAATGATGAGGGACATCTCACAAGGGAATGCAATAATACAAGGGCTAATGAGAGATTCAAATTAGGCATTAGAAGGAAATCCTTCACTATGAGGGTGGTGAGACACTGGCACAGGTTGCCCAGGGGACTTGTGGAGACCCTCACTGGAAGTATTGGATGGGGCTTTGAACAAGCTGGTCTAGAGGGAAGTGTCCCTGCCCATGGCAGGAGGGTTGGAACTACATGATCTTTAGGTCCCTAACAACCCAAATAATGCTGTGATTCTATGATTCTTGCCATGCTACAACAAATGAAAAATATATGGTGTTTATTATTATACTTTTTCATTTTAAAGTGAGAAATCAATCATGAAAACTACTATTTTCAGCGTGAAAAATGTTATTCAAGTCACTCCAGGATTTTGCTTTGACAGTACTGGTTACAACCTGTAATATATTCTTAACATTACTTCAGAATCAGGATTCCCTCAGAATTTTTGCAGTTTTTACTATGAATATTACATATTTTCCTATTGCCAAACTGTAACCTATTACTGAAAACAAATACATGGAAAAACAAATGCTGAAGCAGCTCTTAATCTAGGTGAAAAAAAAATAAAATATATATATATATACATGTGCAGGAGGATACACATACCTGGGGTGCTGTGTTGTGGTCAGATCTGAGCTCTAGTTCAACATATATATATTTTCATGGTGCAAATAAATTTGGGACATTGTCAGGTTATCCTGTGGGCAACCTGGCAACTGTATAGAATGAATATTGTTGTTTCTTCTTTGTTGACTGCTGTGGGCTAGCCTATTAGCTGCAATTTATAAATAATCAAACAAACAAACAAAAAACAACTAAAATTAAGCCAAACACATAAAAAAAAAGACCCAAAAAACCAAAGACATTTTAATGTCATTTTCCAAATCAAGTCATGTATGAAGGAAGTGTGAATGTAAACACTAATTCAGAAGAAATCCACTATTTTGAAAGAGGTAAGTGTGACTCAGTCATCTTGGTGGCAGGACTAAAGATAAATGTTGTACAGATGTTAAATGAGTGCATAGTATTATGGCTGATTGGCTAACAGACCTTACAGACCTTTCACAGAAAAATGACAGCATGATGGCCTCTTTCTCATGTTTGCTTTTTTGTTGTTGTTTTGGTCTTGGTTTGTTTTGTTGTGGTGTTGTTTTTTTTCTTTAAAAAATATTGTGAGTTGTGGTGATAGTTTACATTCCTTATCTCCTTTTAAAAATATCCTTCCTGTATCTGGTCAGTCTTTAACCCAGCAGCTGAAGAAGAAAACTTGCCGTCTGCTTTATGTTCTCCTAAATGTGTCATGTGTGCTGTAGTACTCTTTTTTACTCAGAACTCTAAGGCACGTTCTTGTAAATGTAATATTTATATACTCTTTGAGATATTTATATTCATAACTCTGCATTTTGTGCTTTGTTTTGCTTGCATGGGTAAGAGTTGTGATGGATTCGTTCACCCTAGATGATATTTATTCCTTTTACTTCATTACACATAATCCACCTGTGCTAGATCTTAAGGTCTGTGTACACTTTATACTCTACTAGAGAGCTTATCAGCTTCTCTGCAGGCAGCTCAATTTGAATTTTAAAACTGAAAATGAATGAATTTGTGCTGCTTCTTGAGCTCCTGCACAGAGCTGCTCTTGCATCCTCCTGTTGGTGTGATAACTGGAGGATATCGGGTTGTTGGTGGTTTTGGCTGAAGGGTTTGTGATTTCATTCTGATCAGAAGCTACTTCTATGATTATTTTTTCTGCATTCCTCCACCACCTTTCTCTTGTGAGACAGTCTGAGATTTCTTGGCTAGGATAAAGATATCAGGAAGAACAATAGTAATCGGTGCTTTTAATTTTTAGACAGAATCAAAGTCCAGAAACAGGTGTACAACTGATTTTCATGCAAATAATTGCTTCATTATCATGCAAGGCAAGTGTTAACTCACACTTAGCTTTCAAGTCAGGTAGGTGTTCAAGAAGTTGTTGAATGTCATTGGAATTTCTTACTGGTAGCCTCAATTTCTGCACCTTCTTTACAAGGCACACCTAAAGTCATGATAACATATTTTAAAGTTAAGTCAAACTCAATTTAAGAATACATTATATATATATTATATTATATATTAGTATATATTATAGATTATATTTGTATTATATATAATATTGTATATTATATGTATTATATATTATATATATAAATGCAAAATATATATTTGAGTTATCAGGGTACAGTAATACACTCAATCACCATTAAAACATCTTAGAGATCATATATAATCTAGTGTTCTACAGCATATAGCTCAAAAGTACCTTACTTAATTCAAGAAAGGAATGATTAATTAAGTCAGTACATACAATTCCTTTTTTTTTTTTTTTATGGTTTTCTGTTATTTTTATTTCTCTGGTTTAAAAAGGCATTTTCAGCAACTCTTGTGAGACACTATAAAATGATGGGCATGGAGAAATGGGGAGAAAATGAGACCATGAGAATGAAACATGCATAGTTAGCATCCAGTTCTTTTCATACCAAATTGTAATATCTTGATGAAATACAGAGGTAGAGATAATTGCTTTTTGGTTTAATTAGAATTTATTTTTATCTTCAAATATTCTGTCTAGTATGTTTTAACACTGTAAAATTCATGGCCTTTTATTTCCAGTTTTCTCAAATAGCAAATCCATTATTTTGAATATTTTTTTTTATATTGTCTATATTTATTCCTTAATGCTTCCAAAGATGTATTAAATACAGATCTGACCATGGCCTAAGCTACTTATCATGAAGGGTTATTTAATTCTGGTTTTACTGGAATTAAGGGACTTACTGAAACTATTTCCTTACCTGTATTTGCAGGAAAGGCAGAAGAAAGATGACATTTCTTGTTAACTCAAACACAGACACACTGTGTCTGACCCCCAGACACACACTGTGTCTGACCCCAAGGTTTCTTGACCCCAGATTTTATCTACAGATTTTATCTTGGTTTCTCATTTACTTTTTTTTTTTTTACTTCATTCTTTTTCATCTTGGTGCTCAAGCAATGCCTTTTCTCTGATTTGACTTTCTTTAGAGTCACAGATACACTTCAATATGTTGACCAGTGATGATGTACATTTTTTGGTCACGTTAAGATGAAAGCAAGCAATATTAATGAACTGTTAACTTATTTGACGGTGCCCTTTTAAACTTCACTTCTTGAAAATGTGTGTATAATTCTTACTGGTTTAACACTTACCTCATTAATGTGTTCAAAGATGGGGTTGGATTATTGTTTTTCTTTACATATGAAACCTATACAATTCTTATTAAACCACATGTAGGAACTGTCTTGTTCTGAGTTTCTCTTTTACATTTCAGAAAACAAAAAGTAGTCATAGTATTGAGGTAAATGGATTAAATTCATGTTAATGCATAAAAGATGCTATGTGGAGCATCTGTTTCATAATAAGTGGCTAATGATTTGAAGAAATCTGTAGTGTAAAGAACTTCATTAAGTGCTTGGTGCACCCATACTGAGTGAAGTGATGGAGTATCTTCCCTTCTGTACAGTGCGATTTTGTTGAGGAGATAAATTGCAGGGAGCATTTTGTCATGTTGTGTTTTCGTGTTGATTGTAATTATTGTTCATGGGGTTACTGAAGTTAATTTCTATATGGAAGAGACATGTAATTTTCCTAGCTATATAATGCAAAACATGTTCAACTGTCACTAATACATTTAAGTTTCATTAGAGTGAATTGTTTATCCTGATTAGACAGAACTGTAGCATGCCTGAAAGAGAGGTTGTAGGATGTGCTTATAGCTATGCACTCTGCATTAATACAAGGTTTTTAAAGGAGGCAGTCTTCAAAGTTTAAATAAATCAAGCAGGCAGCATTGTGACCTTCCCAGCTGTCCACCATCATGGTCTGCTTTCATTGATTCTTTCCTTACCCTTCTGCTTTCCTTTTGGCTGCTTGCTACCAGTTGCTTTCCATGCCATTCATTAGTAGGAAGAAGGTGTGGTAGTTCATCACCTCCAGTGTTGCTTCCCTTTTTATGCCCTTACTTTCTGGTCCGTGACTAGCACCTTCTCATAACTGATCTGTAGAATTCAAAGAACAAATAATTACACAAATATTTGTTAAAATATTAGGATGTGGCACAGGCTGCAAGTAAGATGTCTTGAAGTTTTCCTTCTATATTCTGAAAAGGACTTTAACCCTGGTGGCCTTCAAGTGAAATCCTGAGCAGCCTTTTTGGGAATACAGTGCTTTTCTGAGAGTACACTTTAAATCAGTAAAACTAAATTGGATTACCCAATCTTAGAGAGCAGTTGCAAGCACATATGTTATCATTTGCACTTGAGAATCCTGATTCTCAATCCTAGGTTGTCAACCCTGCTGCCTGCTGTACAACCATGTGCCTAGCACCATGCATATACTTTGAAGGTCAAGAGAAGGGTGAGTTTGATTTCAGCTCCTACCAATGCACTCATATTCATCCTCTGAAGAGACCACACACATTTCTCATGGGGAATACAAACATCTTTACAGGGAAAATATTTTGAATAAAATGAATTCAGTCTTTCTTAGTAGTTTCTAGGGGCTGCTGTGGTGGAGGTGCCAGTATGAAAAGCTATAGAAATCTGTTGTACTATACGTGTTAGAGCCTTTTTTATAAGCACAGATAGATTTTGTAATGGGTCTTCTGATAAGTCACTTGTATATTGAAAGAGTATTCCCTGCCTGGTGAGTAGAAATTGAGAAGAAAGTAATAAAGGAAACATTGTTGCTCTTTTTCTGTAGGTCACATTTTCATTAAAAACAACTGTATTTGTATCATTTTGTAACAAGACCTTTGAAGGCAGCTTTTCACTTGCTCAAAGTGTAGTAGAGCTATGTAGTTTATTGATGTTTTCTGTCAGCGAGGAAAGCTCCAAAGGCACTACAAATGTCACATGCTGCACTTGCCTCTAAAACAGCAGGGCAAGGAAGAGGATCAGGTGCCCTGAGGAAAAGATTTGGGGGTGCTGGTGGATGAGAAGTTCAACATGAGCCATCAGTGTACACTTGCAGCCCAGAAAGCCAACCAGAACCTGGGCTGCATCAAGAGAAGCGTGGCCAGCAGGTCCAGGGAGGTGATTCTCCCCCTGTGCTCTGCTCTTGTGAGACCCAACCTGAAGTACTGTGTCCGGTTCTGGAGTTTTATTTATCTATTACCAGAAAGACATGGATGTGCTGGAGTGAGTCCAGAGAAGGGCCAAGAGGATGATCAGAGGGCTGGAGCAGCTCTCCTATGAAGACAGACTGAGAGAGTTGGGGTTGTTCAGTCTGGAGAGAAGAAGGCTCTAAGGAGACCTTATTGTAGCCTTCAGTATCTGAAGGGGGCTACAAGAAAGCTGGTGAGGGACTTTTTAGGATGTCAGGTAGTGATAGGGCTGGGGGAATTGATTCAAACTAGAGGAGGGTAGATTTAGATTGGAAGTAAGGAAGAAGTTCTTCACCATGAGGGTGATGAGACACTGGAACAGGTTGCCCAGAGAGGTGGTGGAAGCCCCATCCCTGGAAGTTAAGGCCAGGCTGACAGGGCTCTGAGCAACCTGATCTAGTGGGAGGTGTCCCTGACCATGGCAGTGAGGCTGGAACTACGTGATCTTACAGGTCCCTTCCTACCCTGAAAATTCTATGATTCTATGAAATCCTTTCATCATCTTCCTTCCTATGGACATTTGTTTAATATCCATGATTCCTAGCTCTTTTTTATTTTAGTAATAAGGCAGTTTATTGGCTAATATGTGGGACTTTTAAATTGAAAAATTAAATAACCCTTTTAAAAAGCCTGCCTTTTTTTCTCAAGAATGTTGTGGGAAAGTATGTTCTGGTCAGAATAATTGCAGACATTTGTACCTATATATGAACCCTAGACTCATTGTACTTGCACTGTAAATATCAACAAAGAGGTTTTCACTTATTTCTCTCTGCACTTGTGCTGACTGCGTCTGGTTATAGAATGCTTCATCTTCATTGGTCAATCAGTTACACTGAAAATAAATCCATGTTAAAATTTAGAACAGTGTGGTGTCAAACATAAACTTCAAGAAAACCACATGTATGGCATTTAATTGGTGAGGGAGCTTTCATATTAGCCAGTAATCCCCTCCTTCCTTTCTTACCCCTGTCCAAAATGCTGCAGTCACATTTTGGTTTTCCTCAGTTTTTCAAGTTATATGGGGAAATATACCTTTGAAAAATACACTTGAAGACTGCAGGATTTTAAACATCTGCAACATAGTCCTTTAACTGTGAATAGTTTGTTTTATGGGGTTTTGTTGTGGGGTTTTTGCATTTATTTAAATTACCATAGTAAATTACAAGGAGTGCTTTATCATTTTTGAATGAAGAAAAGCCCTATTTTTATCTTTAATGAATGGATGCATATGCATAAGTGTGTAATTTATTTAATTGTTTTGTGTACTATATACACAGGATAATTGTCGTCTTTGGCAAAAAGACCAGAGTAAAAAAACGAGCAGTTAATAACACCACTTACAACTTCTGAATTCTATTGTTATGCATCACAGCATTAGTTTCTGCTAATTTGACATAACTGAGAAGTGGTAGATAGATATTCTTTGTTTTAAATGCTTAACTATACTTTGTTTGTTAGAGAAGAGGAAGGAAATTCTCATCTTTTTACAAAGCTCAGTTGCTTATGTATAGACTAGAGAGGGTTTTATCATAAAATTATGCATTGGCAGCTAAGGGATGAGACTGTGCTTTTCATCAAATCCCTTTTTTTCCTCCCTCTCTTTTTTTTTTAATACCCCAGTAACTGGAAACTCTTCAATTATAGCTTCAATGAGATGGGAGTACTGTTATCTATTACAGAGGTGAGTGTTGAGAGAAGCTTTCAGGAGAAAGCCAGTGAATTTCAACAGTGAGACCTAATTAATTGATTTTGTGCATCTAAATGACTCTCCATCCTGTACAGAGACAGAGCACAATACATACCCATTCTGCCAAAGTTTTGTATTGATCTCCATTATGTCAGGTTTCCTTTCAAATCTCCACCATTAGTAGTTCATGTTTAGTTACCAAGGCAAGGAGTTATTCCTGTCAGGCACATCTTGTCTTTGGAATAGTGCCGCAATTACAGACAGTCACTTGTTTTCTAGTGCTTGAAAGAATGCCAGGGTTAGAACTGCTTTTAATTATACAAAGGCTGCTGTGATTAGTTTATCTTTTGCATAGCATTTCCATTGTAGAGTTCTACTTTTAAAGCAGCATGGACTCTCTCTGAAGAGATGGTCTTAGTCATCACTGTATTTCCTAATTTATCCATGCAGAATAGCAATCTGGACTTACCTTTGGGCAAAGATTTAACAGTGGATGACTGACGTGGATGTTTCCTTTATTGCAAGATTTCCTGGCTCTTCCAAAATGTGCTACAAACTTTCTTAGGAATTCTAAGCTATGCTATATTTGTCTACTGAGAACAGTATATTTTATGAAGCATTACCCCTGCTGTTTCATTAATTTCAAGATTGAATCCCTCAGAATGTAATCTTATGTAGGATTCTACTGAGGACTATTTTAATGATAAGTATAAATGGGCTTATTTATGCAAGTTTGAAGGAAGCTGTAAACTGAAAATAAGCACAGCATCTGTTCTTAAATGTTGTTTCCACCTGCAGTCCCATCAATAATACTGATTTATGAATATGTAAGATTATATAAGCAGGCAAATATTAATAAATACCTTGTTATTTCCTAGTTATATATTCTCAACCTTCTAAATTCTTTCTTTTCCTTTTCTTCTTGCTGTTTATCCTGACACTAAATTAAGAAAATAGCTTGCAGAATAATTCAATCTGCACCTTTTTTAACAGTGATATTGGAAAGTCTCTTTCCACTGATCAAATTACACTGACAAAAAGCAGCTTTCAGAGCTGCAATGTGAGTTAGTTAGAAATTGATCCCTGATGGGGATGAAAAATAGGAAAAAAATGTACTTATTCTCTTATATATACTCATTATGTAAAGTCAAGTTAAAAACCACACTGAGTTGAACAGGAATTACTGTGACTTATTATAATTTCTTACAGTGCACTTGATGTCAAGCTGTATATTCTGGACTTGCAAGACAGTTGTCTGTATGTGGCATTATTTTATGACACTCACTAAAGCCTTACACGTAAAAAAGTTAAGGAGAAATGCTTCATTGATTCCCTTGGATTCTGGGATTTATTCTTTTTTTCTTTTTTCAGTCTGTGGACATGATTAAGGTACTCAACTTCCTTGTCTTACATGAAAAAAATAAAAAGTAAAGGGAAGATAGGTGCAGGCGAAAGAGGTGTAAGAGATCCTAACAGATACACAGACTTTTCCTAGCATTTCTGGCTTGTACTGAAGATCATGAAATGTAATTTAGGATTATATTTGGTAGAATCTGTTCTTGAGAAGTCTGTGGGTTGTCACCGAACTTGGTAAAACTCATTTTTATTAATGGCAACCATTTCTTCAACAAGACTAACAGCAAAAGGGTGCAGGAGCTCTTCTGTGGCTGTTTCCATTCTTCCTACTGCTTTCTTTTTGTTCAAGATAGGTTTATTGCTTGCCCTGTTCTCAGCAGCATATAACATTGTGTTAAACTTTTCAATGCCAGGTGTTGAGTGTTGTAATTGTTTTTTGCTTGGAAAAAAAGGAGCAGCCAAAAGATTTTGTATGTTTTTTAAAGGCTTGACTAGGGGATGTATGTTTTATCTACATCAAAAATACAGAGCCAGGATGATGTTGCCGAAGCTTTCTTGAGTCTCACAAGGAATTTGTGTCAAGGGAGTGGCTTTTTCTACTTCTTTGAGAATCCCATTGGTGTTGTAATATCACATCTCAGCAAGAGACTTGCTAAGAACATAAAGTCTCATTCCCCACAGATTCTGTCTGCATTAGCACGTTGCTGACCAGTACTGTGAGAGGCTGAGCAGATCTTTATTACTGTCATTCTGGACTGTTAAAAGCAGAATTCAACTAGTCACTGGAACAGAGTGGGACACACGTGTGTGTCCCTGTGCTCTTCATAGTCTGGTAGTTTCTTGGCATCATGGGAAGGGAGTGAAAAAAAGTAAAAGGAGATGAACCTGCGAAACTGGAAAAAACTTGGCAGAAAGTCTTTATGAGGGAGAGAATGGAGTCTGAAGGTCAATTTAACAGAGTGTAGGTCAAATTGGATCTGGAAAGCAGTGATGCTGAGGAGCTGAGGGTAGGGGCTGGAAATAGCTGGGTAAGATCCAAAGGAGAGTGGTGTCTGCTGAGAGAGAAGAAAGGTTAGAGATAGCAGACAACAAAGATGGGATTAGAAAAGGAAGCTGGTGGGATAACCAGGAACACAAAGAGTGGGGTATCTGCCATAAGAGACGAGTCTTTAAAGAGTTTGCACTGTTTAGTCTGGAGAAGAGAAGGCTCAAAGGGATCTTGCCCATGTGTACAAATACCTGACGGGGAGCATAAAGAAGATAGAGTCAGACTCTTTTCACTACTATGCATTGGAAGTGCCAGAGGCAGCAGGCACAAGCTGCAATAAATGAAATACATAAAAAGAAACTTTTTTTTAGTGTGACAGTGGTCGAACACTGAATAAGGTTGCCCACAGGGGCTTTGGAGTCTACATCCCTGGAGGTACTCAGCACCTGACTGGACAGTGCCCTGAGCAACCTGTGCCAGTTTACTGCACTTTATCTGGAGGAGTGGGTCTTGACAATCTCCAGAGGTGCCTTCTGACCTCAGCTATGGTGTGATTCTGTGAGTAGGGCAGACTGTGATGGTAAGCCTGGAGTCAAAACAAAAGAGTCGATGTGGGAGAAGTAATACTGCCAAGAGAAGTCTGGGAAAAATCAGATGTGGGTCATGGACAGCCTAGAGGATGGATAAGAAAGGATCAGATTTAGGGAAAGCTGAGAAGTGAGCCTGCAGTGTAGTCCAGGATCACTGTGTGTCACCATTTCTTAAATTCCAGCATAAAACTACAAAACTGACAACAAAATGTGGCATCCCTCTGAAGTGATGTGCCATGAATCAGCACCAGGTTGTCAGTCCCTGCCTGTTGACCCATTACCTCAAAGCTGTAGTTGTCTCTGCTGGACACTTGAAAAGCTCAAAATCTGTTGATGATTCTGGTGGAAATCTGCATAATAGTGCAAAATGTTTTGTGAAGGAAAAGACTTTGTACACACGTGTTAAAGTCAAGCCTTCATGAGTTAGGAAATGCCACATTTTGGTTGCCAGTGCAGTCTCTTATTTGCTGCTCTTCAGGGTACATGCTGAGATAATTGTCAATTGTCTCATTAGCGGTTATCTTTATATCATTCAGTCAAGAGGATTATTGTGCTCTGGGGTGTCTCGTAAAGAATCAGTTATTTAATAAAGGGGTCTCTTGGCAGTAAGACCCTTCCTTACTGGGTTTGTAGTATGAGACTTGCTAGCAAGCAGGGCAAAAAAAGGGAAGACAGAGAATCCCTCTTTGATGAAATAAATTAAGTTCTGCTGTAAAAAAACTGGGTTCTCTGGAAATTTGAGAGTGAGTCTAGGTGTAGGTCTTTTAAAACCAGGTATCTCACAAGTAGCCATTGACAGAATTTTATCTGGGCCCCTGCACTGGTGTCTTGGGGAGTAACTGACAGGACTGCTCATTTTTCTCAGCTACAGCTGCAGTCAGTGGGAACTTTACACTGCAAAATATTTAGGAATAGTAGCACTGTTGTATTTGTGACAGGCAGTGATACAGGGAGGTAGTTTTATGGGGAAAATGATAGAATTTATTAAACCAAGGGTACACCTGGAAAAGAAAAGCAAGCAAACTTTGGGGCACCCAGGGCCATACTGAGAATGAAAGACTGTCTGCAGAACAGCTCGTGGACTGTATGCAGCTTGCCAGGCTGGGTGAGATGCTTGGTTCAGCCTGCATGAGGGGTGAGGGAGGCATATTCTGGGGAAAAAGGAGCTCTCAACATAGAAAATTAGTAAGTTTGCTCTGGTTTGTTTAATACACTATTGATGTGTCTAGTTATGTGCCTGCATGACCTGCAAATGTGGAATATTGCACAGTTGTCTGCTTTGGCATATGGGAGGAAATAACAGGAAATCATCAGTTTAGCATCAAATTCAGCTGTTAATTACAAAGGTGTCTGTGCAAAGAATGTAGTTCACTTCTAAGCGTGATAACTTTTCCTGAAGTCATTTACAGTTTTATTGTCTTTAACTATATGAAAAATTCCAGCAGTGATTAGTAATGAAAACTTGTCTGCTTTCACTTGAGCTCCTTTTGTGTATTTTAAGTGTTTCTAAGTGGCTCCTGATGATTTTTGCCAACATCTTCCCAGGTTCTCTAGTTTTGGGCTAGTTTTCTTTTTTCTGCTTTTGAATCCATGTTCAGACCACTGCCTTTTCCTCAGATGCCTCTGAGCATTCATAGTCCTTGGCAGAGTGCCCAGCATTGCTTTTCCTAACCAAATCCCATTTGTATGCTGTTAAAGTGACACTTGCTTGAGAAAAGGGAAAACGAGTATCAGAATAAATGGTAAGTTCAATACAGACATAGCTAGAATGTTACATCTTGAGCCCATAGCTCTTGATGATACATTTGTGATACCTGATCAAATCCTCTTAATTTTTTAAATCCTCACTGAAAAGTGTGAGACTTTAATTTATTTCTCATTTCTCTAGACAAAGTTTGATGTTTTAGAAAGTTCACTTTTCATAAAGAATTTTCAAAGAACAGGAAGAGGAAATTCTGGTCTAGGTTTGTTTTTTTTTAAACCCAGTTGTCCCTTCAGCATTTTTAAAGTTACTTCCTGACCTCTTTATTAATTACATTTGAGTTAATCATAATTGATTCAAATAACGGGCACTTAGTTTTCTCCTAATTTCTATAGATACATCGTTTGCATATCTAACAAAGTTTTTAAAGGTATCTGAAGCCTCCATGGTGTGCACAGAAAGATAGCACCTGCTTAGTGGGGCAAGCTGCTAGGCCCTGCCCAGCCCTCCCTGGGGGTTCCCCACTGCTCCCAGACCTCCTAACACTACCGTGACTACTGATAGCTTCTAGTTGATTTTTTTTTTTCTTTTTTATAAAGACAGTGTCACCCAACCTGTGTTTTCTAGTTCCTTTTCTCCTGGAAGAAAGAGAATGTGTGTGTGTTTCAGTTGACCCTTGGCTCCAGCCCTATGCATTGCCTTTATGCCTGGAAAGTGCAATATGGTGTAGTGCATCTGCTTCCCAGGAGAAGTGGCAAACCTTGTGAAATATGGGATCCCCCCTAGAAATGAAGGTAACACAACAGGCCTTTTGCCTTTCCAAGCAAAAAAATGTGCTTGTAGTCCTGATCTAAGTAAGAATCGAATTTTTGTAGATCGTTTCTGGATATTATGGACAACAAAACTCTGCAGTTTCTGTCTAGAGGAGGATTCAATAGATTTTTTTAATGAACAGGGGATATGCTAAGTAGCTGCAAATTAGAGTAAGTAGATATCTCTGCATTCTTTTCTTTTGGTTTTCAATTGAATTGTTAGAATTAAAAAAAAATACTATTATGTTTTTATGTTACAAGAACATCTCAACTTGTGTCCAGCGTAAGGGTGCTGCTGATCTTCTGCAAGCTATATTTGCATATGTCAGATCAAAATACTACTATTTGCCTGATAGGCAGATCTGCTGTCTTGTAGGGTACAGATGACCACAAGTTTTGACTTTTCCAGTGTTTCCCAGGTTTCTGGGGCCAACCATGCTATATTCCCTGTGCCTGTGTTAACTGCTATCCCACCATCATTGCACCCAGCTGGAAACATTGCCCAAACTATTTGAACTTGGTCACCAGCAGAGTTCAACTGTGAATGCTGGAATAATGCATCAGCAGCAGAGGAAATTTATAGGCAGCTTTAGGAAAGATCAGCAGTTTTCGGCAGTGTGGAATATAACCAGCTGTGAAGATGGAGAAATAGGATGGGGCTCACTTAATGGTACTAGGTTATAAGTTGATTTCTGTGAGATGACAGCTATCTTCACACTTGCATGAATTTCTATGCATGTTTCTTACCTACTGTTAGTTTTAATGATATACTGATACTAAAGTTTGGTTTCTTTTTTTTTTTTTAAAGTTAAATTTCCCTTAATTAAAGTTTTTTCTCCAGGAAAAAATGAGGTGAGAATATGTCCATATGCATGCAATATTATCGGTTAAAATCTTACCTGTTAAAGGTGCAAGTGATAAGAACCTGCTTTAATTTTTTTTCCTTTTTATTAAACTAATTTCTAGCAATACTGCTTTGGTTTGCATTGTAATGACTCTATTTGCAAAGGAAACTCAGAGAGTCATCCTAGGAACACTAAAAATTTTGATGCCGATCTCAGTATTTTAGGTTGCTCATCTCCAAAATATGCGTGCACAGCACCATTTTCTCCTGCCCTTATATTAAAATAATACTAGGGAAATTGTGCTACATGTTCCAGTAAGTTGTTTTAGTTTCCCTATTTTTCTTTTTCTAGACTCACTGTAGCTGGATGCAGTTTGCTAGCAACAAGGAGGCTGCAGATGAAAGCAGAATAGGAAATTGTGTAAAATATTTGCAAACCTGGTGTGGTGATGGATTTACTGTCTTCATTCCCATCTCCTGCAGCTACTAACGAAGACTGAGAGCATGAGTTATGTCAATGAAGGAAATCTTGACTTACCTCCAGCTCTTGTCCTTTTTCCCTCCTGGACTGAGAGCAGAGGGAGACTTGTCATGGTCTGCCTTTCCTTTCTCCCACCTTGCTCATGGTTTTAGCGCCAGTGGGAAAGGGCATCAGAATGGAACTGGTCTGAGCTGTGATGCATGTGTGCATGTGTCAAGGTAGTGAGCTCTAGGAGGACCAAGGGAACTAGCTGTGAATTGTAAGGGAGGTGTTCTCTTGAGAGATCCTCTCCAAAAGCAATGCAAGGTGTATCACCTCTTACCCTTGGAGAACAGCAAAATTCAATTTTGCCTGCAGTTCTGCAATGTTTTAAAGCAGCCTCAGCTGGACAGCACCTGGTAGGTGCTTTAGTTAAACAAGAGTGGAAAAATAACAACAAAGCTGAGATGTGGTTTGTTAACTCTGGACATAGTGCTTCATGTTTTGCATGTATTCCTTATCTTTAGATGTTCAGAAGCAGCAATAATCAACCTGAGGAACACCTGGGGGGCTTTCTAGTAAGCCAGGTTGTCCTATCAGTCCCTCCACATCCCAGCCCACCAGCTTCTTTCTTTTTCTCCTGGATTTACACTCCAGCCACTTTTGATGACAAATTATGCCCCCACCACTACTGTTAACTTAGTGGTGTCTCTTAGCCAGCATGGACAGGTGGGGAAGATGCCCAGCACAGCCTGCCTTCCCACCTTTTTGAGCTCCTGCAAAATATGTCCTGCTGTATAATCGTGTCACTTCCTTGTGGGATACATAAGCAGTAACTTAACTTCCAGAGCATCAGGATAGCATTTGTGAAAGCTATTAAAAAGTTTGTAGATGTCAAGTAAATGTATATGATTAAATAAGTGATTTCAAGTAGCATAATTAACAGATGGCAGGAACAATTACGTATTCGTATTTGGGGCCAACAACATTTGGTAGATGTAATTACTTTACAGGTGTTAACTGCCCTTTATCATGAAAGGAGACACCTCTAAGCACTAGAGGTACTCAGCAAAGTGACTTGTGGCTATAAACTTACAAGGAGGTTAGCAGCTCTCCTTTTGCATACGATGCTGGAAAGCTAAATTCAGCTCCTCGGTCTGATAGCGAAACTAAGAAAATGGAGTGAAAGAGATGAGCAGGTGTTACATAATCCGATTTCTGGAAAAAGCCACCAGGCATTACAATGAGTTTAAAATTCACTTTGACGTTTGAGAGATACAAAGTCCAAATAGGCAGGCATTCAGGGAGGAAGAGACAGCTGGTAGGAAGAGCTCCTTTGATTTTTTTCAAATTACTTTTTTTCATATGTGGAAGAGAAAATTGCATGTAATTTGGACTGAAATCTAGTGCAGATTGTGATGACTTGTGGCCAGAAGAGCAAAAATGAATAAGTAGCTTGCAAGTTTATGCTCATTTTGTAACTGATTTTTTTTCTTCTGTAGAACTAAGAAGTATTAATTCACTGTGAGTTTACATAAAAAAAATTGCCAAAGATTATAAGTTGCTTATACAGAACACTTACAGAAGCACTAAGTTGTATTTTTAAAGGTCCTTTATGTGCTACATTTAACATTTACATCAAACAAAAAGAAATAAAAGAATACAAATGGGAAGTGAAATACTTTTGATTGGCAGATAAACAGGAAGTTAATACAAATTTACCATTTCCACAGATAGAGGAGATAGGGTATAGAATCAAGGGCAAGGGCTGCTCCTTAATTTTCACTTTTCTTGATATTTAGTACCTAGAAGTATCAAAACCTAAAATTTATTTCAATATTATCATGTCAGTGTTGCATGACTTTGATTAAGATAATTAGGTTTGTAGCCTGTTAAGCATCAAAGATTGCTATTTATTAAATATTTAGGTAAATCAAACAAACACTAGCTCACAAGACCATGCTTAATATGTGCCCACTGAAAGTAATATATTTATACACAGTGCTTCTTCTTGTGTTGACATTGGTTATTGTTTTCTGTTGTGCTTGTCAGGGGACACAGCAGTTGTTCTCTTCAAGTTGCAAGGAGATTCGTTTGGGGAGAGGGAGCAGAAATGGTGTTGCCTGCTATAAACTGAGATGGAGTGGGAAATCCTGGTGTTTTTAGGCACTACCAGCTGAATGCTGTAGCCTGCTGTGATGTTTATAAGAACTGGGATGGTCTGCGTGGTGTGCGGCACTCAAGCTATGGGTTACTGTCTGTGCTGTATGTAATATGGGTTGTACAGCTGTAGTCATAGAGTCACCAAATGGTTTAAGTTGGAAGGGATCTTAAAGATCACCTTGTTCCAACCCTCTGCCGTGATTAGGGACACCTCCCACTGGACCAAGTTACTCAAAGCCCCATCCAACCTGGCCTTGAACACTTCCAGGGAGGGAGCATCCATAGCATCCCTGGGTAACCTGTGCCAGTGTCTCACCACTGCCGGGTGAAAGAATTTCTTCTCAATATCTAATCTGAATTCATTCTCTCTTAATTTAAAACCTTCTTTTCCTGTCATTACATGCTCCTGTGAAAAGTCCCTCATCATCTTTCCTGTAGGCCCCATACTGGTGCTGAAAAGCCACTATGGGGTCTTCCCAGAGCCTTTTCTTCTCCAGTCTGAACAACCCCAACTCTCTCAGTCTGTCTTCATAAGAGAGGTGCTCCAGCCCTCTGATCATCCTTATAGCCCTGCTCTGGACTCTCTGCAAGACATTCCTGTCCTTACGTTGAGGGCCCCAGAACTGGACACAGTACTCCAGGTGGGATCTCAGTCATGTCTGTCTTGATGCTTGAATCTCAAGACATGGAGCATGAAGAAACCTTCTTAACAATTAAGATGTTTATCTCTTTCTTAAGGTTTTCTGTCGTAAAAATGTCACATGCATTATCCTTGTTATGCAAAACTGAAGCAAATGGCAAAAGGTCAACAGTGGCTGTCAAGATTATCAGAGAGTAATTGTAGCAGCTCCATGGCATATCAAATGTGAAGGCTTTTATTTAATAATAGTTCATGTGGAGTAGCTGGGAAGTAAATACCAAATGCAAAACAAATCTTATGAGAGGAATCCAAGAGGTTTATTTTTTTTTCACTTTGTGGGTTTTTTGCTCTTGCTTTCAATCATTTTGAGTCCCTCTATCACCACAGCAGATGTTTCATCTCTTCCATCTTTGATTATATATTTTCAACAGTTTTGAAATCTTGGAACATGTGAGCTTATTATATCTCAATTTCTTTTTTTTTTTTTTTTATAACCTTCCAATTTTTATTTTGGTTTTTTTTTTACCAACTGAGGAACATGGAAACGTACCATTTCAGCAAAGACAGGCTATACTGAAATGGTTTTATAAAGTGACATACTTCCAAACTGAAAGGCTGTCCTGAGCATACAGAATTAGATCTTGGAACAGTTTTGACAAACGTTGTTTGACTTGCAAGGCAAGAGGCAAACAGGACTGTTTCTATTTTCTTACAGGAGTGCCAGATATGCAAAAATAAAATAATTCTATGGACTTGATTCCATATGGTTGATGGAAGAGAAAGAATTGTGTTATGTTCTACAAAGCCTGAAATATAGGGCATTATGAAATAAAAGGAAAAACTGAAGAAATTGGTTTCAAACAAAATATACTAAGTACATCCCAAAGTCTAGAAAAAAATAGAAATGTATATGCCTTTTTCTTTTGTCTAGTAGAGATAGTACTCCCAGTATAAAATAGAGGAGGGTGAAAACCTGGAGAATTTTTTGGCTGTGTTAATTCAATTCAGACTGTGAAATGGGCTTTGCTGGAATTCCTTTTTATTTGAGGCTTAGATAATTCAGCATCTAATGTCTAAAAAAATAAAATAAAATCAATTTAACAGCTTGTTTATTGATTTACAGTATTCAATTGCAAGACTAGAGGAAAATGGATGAGGAGGCAATCAACTCCATGCAGCATAAGCCTAAGACTGTCTTCCTCTCTGTTACCATGTCTTGTTTTGATGTGGGAAGGAGGTGGGGAGAGGGGAATGGGAGACTGGTGTCCCAATCCTAATTTTGGGTAGTGTTGCATCCCATCTGGTTTTATCTGTACAAGATACTGAATCCTCAGAGATGCCCCATTCAGGTCAAAGGTTGGGAAATGCAGAGAAGGCAGAAGAGGTCTTGGCAACTGTGGAAAGAGAGGCAGAGTCTGAAGTGTATCAATCCTGATCCTTAAAATGCTTTTTCTTTTTTTTTGTGAAGACTATAAACACATTTTGTGATTACTATAAACACATTTTTTGACATTTTTATGGTCACATTGAGTGCCTCAGTTCTGTATATTGTGCTTGCAAGGAATAAAATGCAAAATAGCTTGGATTTTTGCCTCAGTGTGGGCAAAAAATCTCGAATTACTGTATCTATACTTGGAGTTTCTGATGACATTGTTAGATCAAATCAAGAGCTTTTTTCATTTGTGGCATGAGAATCCAGCACACTTGAGCCTTTAACCTGGAGCATTTTTGGAGTGTGGGAATAGAGGGAGTCAGGTCAGTCAGGGGGAAAAAGAATGGGAAGAAAAGAGTCTGCTGGAGACCCAGGCAAGCTGAGTGACTCAGGCAGTCCTGAGTGGTTCTTGTTTTGTGACAGACCAAGGCTCTTGTAAAATCATTTTCTGATTGGAGACTTTTTTGGGTTTTATCCAGATGATGTATAAATGCTTGCCTTGCTGTAATTATTGCTTAAGCTTTTCTGTAGAGCTTGGAGTTTATGAAAAAATTCATCAGGTTCTTCTGGGGTACTGGTGTCAACAAACTGTGCTGTGCCTTCAGGCTTAGCCTAAATCTGAAAAGACACAAGGCTCATTCTTATAGCTAAATCCATACCCAAACATGAGTATCTCAGAAGGATGGCAGAAAATCATGCAATCAGGAATCCTCTTTTTTATAAACCCGCAGAAGTAACTCTTAAATTTCCAATGCATTTTTGCCTTTTAAGCACTGCTATGTTGATAATGCCAGAAGGTAGTATTTTGGAAGCAAAAAAAGTCTGATGCAGTGGTAAAAGGAGATTAGCGGAACCCATCTGCTTTTTTTGTAATTGTGTTGATGCTTTTTCGGATATTTGAGTTATTTGGTTTTGAAAACAGTAAAGAAAAACAAGAAAAACTGCCAGTTCAATCCCAATGGTGTGTTTTCCTGACCAGAAGCTGCAGGGGCATTTTAAATGGGCAAGAGGATTAAGTTTCAGAGAGGTGTCTTTACGTGTGGCTTCTGACTCTGACTCAGGCTGTCCTTGGGGAAGCTTCACTGACTTTCAGTGAGACGCTAGTGTTAAAAAAAAATAGTATGACTGTATTTTGCAGCCAAGCATGACTTCTTTTTTTGTTTGTTGTTTAGGCAGGGAGGCAGCTTAGCCCTCTTTCCCACTCCACTGGCATTCTTTTCTGGTTTTGTTTTATTTTTTCTCTGCAGTTGATAATATGACATAATTAACATATTCTAATTCAGACAAATATATGTATACATATTCTTCATTTTGGGTGATGAGCAAAGTAAATTAGTAAAAATGTTTGCACATAACGTTTACTGTCCTCCACTTTAGCCTGTTTAATTTACTTTTAATCTTTTGCATCTTTTGACTGAAAATTGCATTTTGAGCTGTGAAGTGAGAGTCTGCAAAGGTGAGATAGCTCACTATTGTATTGGGTTTGCATGGGGAGGTTTTGGTAGGGGAGGTCTGCAATGGATTCTGTGAGAAGCTGCTAGAAGCTTCCCCCATGGCTGACAGAGCCATGGCAGGATAGACCTGCCACTGGCCAAGCCCATCAGCAGTGGTAGCAGCACCTCCATGTTTATGCTAAATACACTACCTGTGACAGCATATTTAAGAAGGGGGATAGTTGCCAGCCAACAGCAGCTCTAGCCAGAAAGAGTGAGAATATATGAGAGCAGAAACTCTGCAGGCACCAAGGTCAATGAAAAAGGAGGGGGGGGATGTAGTGCTCCAGGTGCTGGAGCAGAGGTTCCATGGTGAAGACAATGATGGAACAGAGACCCACCTGTAGCCCATGGAGGACCCACTCTGGAGCACTTTGTGAAGAACTGTAGCCCAGGGAGACAACTGATGTTATAGAAGTTCATGGAGAACTGTTTTCCATGGTTGGGACCCTATGCTGGAGCAAGGGAAGAGTGTGGGAATTTCTCCTCCTGAAGAGGAAGGAGCAGTAGAGATTATGTGTGATGACTGACCAGAAACCCGTTCCCTGTCTCCTGTGCCACTAGGCAGAAGCAAGTAGTAGAAAATTGGGAGCAAAGTAGTCTGGGAAGAACACAGAGGTAGGGGTACAGTATTTCAATATTTTGTTTTAGGTCTTGTATATCCTACTCCTATTTGAGTAGCAATAAATTAAACTAATTTCCCAAAGTTAAGTCTGTTTTATCCATGATGGTAATTGGTGAATGATTTCCCCTTGTTCTTATCTCAACCCATTATGTTTTCTCTCCTCTGTCAAGCTGAGGAGGGGATAGACAGAGTGGCTTTAGTGGGTGCCAGGTATCCAGCCAGGGTCAAGTCACCATAACTGTGTAAGTTTATGATACATTTGTTAGATGGTTTTATTTGCCTTGAGATTTGAATTTGGGAGTTATTTTTTGTCTTTTTTCCCCTCCTTTGATAGTTTAAAGTTTAGATAGTATAGATAATGTGGCTTATTACCTACACACAAACATTAGTAAATCCATTATTTAGAAATAGTACAAAAACCCAAAAGGAATTTCAGAGGATGTAGGTCAGTAGTCAGCAATAGTTCTTTGTGTAGTGCTATGAAAAAAAAAACAACCGTGGTCATAGCTGTGGGGAAAGAGGTGTTTTTGTGAGTATGACCAATATTGATACACTGAATGTACGTCTGGTGTCTGTGGTTTCAACACATTGCTGAAGAATTGGGAGTAATGGAGAAAAGTGTCACAGAAAGAGTCATGCCTTAAGATGTAGCTCTACAGTAGGTGACTTAAAGATCTCAGTTATTGAAGTCTATCAGAGAGAAGGTGGGAGGTGAATGTACAGTTATGTATATATGGGAAAAACAATACCTGGTATAAAAGGCCTCTTTCCTCTAGAGGAGGAAAATGTAAGAACCTAAATAGCTTCATGCTGAGGTCAGGCTCATTCAAATTAGAAGTAAGGCACACTTAACTTATCTTTAACAGTGGGGCTATTAATCATTGGAACAAATTACTGAGAAAAGTGGTGGGAACAGACAATTGCCATAAATTATAACTCCCCAAAGAATTACCTCTGGATTCAGCTATTGGTTTCACCAAAGAGGCATATTATGGAATCCAACTACATTAACTGAAGGAAATTAAACTCAAGCAGTAGCACAAGCCACATAATGCTAAGATGTTATCAGCTGTGCAATACCAAAGCATAGTCATAATTATAATCATAGCTACAGCTCCGTCATTTGTTTTTACATTGTAACAGCCTCATTAAAATGATTTCTTATCCTCCTGTCTTATTTCAAAAAATGTTAAGGAAATGAAAGCTGTTGGATTTTCATACACAAATGGAGATGAGGGTAACAAATTTTACAACTTCACTTACCTTTGCAAGAAGTTGGTATCTTTTTATTGCAAGTATAATCTGGTATCTTTTGCTATCATTATGTATCCCTCTCAAATGCCAAATGCTGGTTTTGAGTTTTTGTAATTGAGTTTTTAAACCACCATTTAAGCAGCAGCCTGTGTAAAACTCTTTCCAGCCACTTTTTTTAAAGACAAAGCTGTTTCATTTGTGGGTTATTTAATTTAAATTAATATCTTGCGAGTCTAGGGACAACCTCCTCTTCTGATATTTTATCCTAGATAAATTTAAATTGATGTAGGATCTATTAATCATGATAAAAATAATTAAAACAACCCAGAGTATATTGAGTTATTTCTAAGATAGATAGCAGTTTTCATAGCATGCTACTCAGTCATGGTCATGATAGCTAGGCAAGAATGAGAGTTCAGAGCCAGAAATAACAAAGAAACCAATCAGACATTTAAAATAAATTAAAGGATTAAAAAGAAATAAATCTGAATTCAAATGGATAGTAGCTTAAAAACAAACAAACAAAAAAATCAACCCATCAAACTCCTCAGCAAATGAAAGAAACTTCATTTCATTCACCCTGCTTTAACTAGGCAGTAGCATTTGTCTCCAGAAGAAAATCAGTCAGTTGTCCTGTTGGGATGAATGCCTACTGGACAAGCTTCTTGAGAAGTACATTCCTTGGCAGACAAACTGCAAGTAGAGCATGGATTACATTCTTTGCTTAGAAATTTCTATAACTGTGGTGACTTAATTCTCTTAAACCATTCAGGAGTTATGTTTGAAACACAAACTATGCTCTCTCTTTTCAGAGGACACGCCCCATTTCCTGCAGATTATGTGTCACTTAGATAAGCCAGTCCCGCTGCCCTGGCAGGAATACCTCATGTCAGACCTCATTATTAAACAAACTAGTTCACCCTCTCAGTAACTGGCTTGATTTAAATGCTTAGCTGTGGAAATTGTACGTTATATCTCATTCTTCAATTGCGGGATAAAGCCTTCACTCAAAACCAGAAAATGCAGGCTACTCACTTTGTTGTAATGCTGAAAAGAGCACTGCACTACCGTGGAACTGTAGCAGTTAGGAGACTGAAAGCATAAATGTCATTAATCATAACTGGTATTTGCAATGGCAGTACAGATCAGGAAAGTGTAAGGTTGTTAGCCAGTTCTTTACAAGACTCCAATATACATGATTTTGTCTGGATGTCAAAATGTTGGCTCCCCTGCTCCATACATTCAGATGCAAAATGTTGGTCTTTTTTTTCTTTCAACTTCATTAAGAAACAAAGGCACTGTATTTAGATGCATCACTGAACACTTGTGTTGATTGAATTCTGTCCTTGGGTTTAAGTATAGTGTCCAGTAGAAAAAAATCCGACCCAGTTCTCTAAACTAAACAAAATACTCAGCAACAAAATTCTAGTACATATCTATAGTAACCGAGGGTTTCTGAACAGGATAAGGTCAACCCATTCTGTTTAGACATCTACCCCTTGCCAAATTTCTCTAAATCGGGGTGGAAAATAAGCAGAGGACAGTAGATTGAGTGATTCTTCTTCTCTGGAATCAGGTGGTTTGCAAAGAGCAGTCCTGAATTCTTCTTTTCAACGTTTTTTTGCACATTTAATTTAAATACTGCAGTTTAAAATATTTTTATAAGAATCAATGTTTCTGATATTCTGTAGACTGCAGAGTTGTATGTCAAACAGGGTGAATCAGTCATAACTTTAAAGTTCAGATGAAGGCAAAGGGTGACAGTTATGAAGAACATGATTAAGATTAATATAGATGAAGATTAATATAGATTAAGGCTGGTGTCACAAGCTGGTCTGAATTGCTACAAATATTAATAGAATGACACAAAAGGGAGTGGAAAAAGCTGTCAAAAATCAGGTATATTTGGACTGCAAGGTAAAAATAATTTCATTACCAGTCATAGCAGTCTTCAACCCTGTAGGAATTTTATATTCCTAGACATTCTACAGCAGATTCTTGTAACTTCAAATTATCATGGTAGTAGATAAAGATTATGAGCTAGTGGGTTGATTGTGGTGACAAGAGGAGATGGTAGTAGATTGTATGTGTGCTCATTATGCCAGTCTCCAACAGGTTAACAGTTAGATGAGGTGTAAAAAGAAAAAATTATAGGAGAGAGAAGCTAGCAAGCTCTAAAATTGCCTACCAGACACTCAGGAGAATTATAAAGCCTTTCAGTAACAAGCTGGAAGGAAGGGATTGTTATTCTTTTTTTTCTTAAGCATTTATTACACTCAGCAATAAATTGGTTTAAGTGACATAATGCTGGTGTCCAGCAATTAGCCTGCACTTCCAAATTAACACTGCTTTTGCCTCAGTGGTCCTTGACTTGACTAATTGGCATCTTTCCTATTTGTATTCTGTTGTGATAGCATGGTGACAGTGATTCAGCATGTACAACATAGGCATAAAAAAATAATTTAATGCTCCACTTACTCAGCAGCCGTGATTGACAGGCTCTTGGGTGACTGTTGCAGTAGTGCTGGTTGGAGTAGCACGTTGGCTGTTGCTTTGCAGTAACAGTGAAGCCAAGACAACTGTGCTAGCACAATATCTTTTTGAAAGGCAGAACATGGTAAAATTAATTATTGAATATGACTGACAGCTTGAACTGCATTGACCTCTAGATGGATATCTAGAATAAGAAAATGGAAAGTAAATAGTGGTGGCTTCTCCTGCAAGTGAAGAACTAACCCTGTACATTTGCATATGAATGAAAACTAGGTTTGTTGGGTTTACACCATCTGTTCTGTATAAAAAGAGATCAGTTGCTCACTAATTAATAACGTTTTAGGAAAAAAAAAACTCATTTTCAAATGAGAATAAGTTACTATCAACAACACCTAAAATTATTTTTCTGTTGCTGCTTCCAGTAAGCTGCTGGATTTGCCACCTTCTTCTGTTATCACTCATCCAGCTTTGCTGTCAACTAAAAATACTCTGGGATCATTTTTCAGAAGCATTTCTGTGTCATGGCATCAGGGGATAAACCAAAAGTAGTCAGAGGAAGTTTGCAAAAAGAAAAATATTTCTAAAATAAATTACCTTGTTATTTTGTGTTTTCCAGGTTTCTGCTTAGACAGGAAACACTAGCTGGCTGAAAGTAAAGCAGCAGGGTAATAGATTTCACAGCCTATTATTTTAGAAAGCACTTCCCCAGCTTGCCAGTGTTCCCTTTTGCCTGTTTCGCAGTAGACAAGAGGTGCTCGTGAGCTAAACCTAAAGACCTCTGCTCCTTTTGAGCAAAGGCAGCTCCAGGAACAAATGGTTTGCAGGATAAGGTCCCAGTTCCCAAAATGGCCTTTGCAAACCTTCATAGCCAGATGGTGCTAAGAAAAATAACTGATACCATGTGAATTCTATCCAGACAGAGCAAGTCGACATAAAAAGCCTTCCTTACCGTGATTTTCTTTTCTGAAAACTAACATTTTAAATAACTTAACAGGAAGAAAAGGAAAATAACAAAAAAACAAAAAACCCATGACTCTGGAAATTAATAACTTTGAACTGTATCTTCTAATTAATAGTTCACAATTGTTCCATTAGCAAATTGTTAACAGTGTTTTGCCCGTTTACTCAATAATACATTTTTTACTGTGTAGTTACATCAAGGGACAGTTCAATAGAAATCAAGTAGCTTAAAATTCATATAAATTTTTGTTGTATCAAATATTTGGAAAGAAACAGTCTAAGGTGTGCTGGAGGCAGAAAAAGGATTCCTTGCACAGGATGAGGTATTACATTTTGATAGTTACTTGACATTAGCTTTTGAAAAATTGAGAAGTTTTGTAGCTATATTTAGTCAGGTTTTTCAGGTGGCTGAGTGAATTATATAAGAAAATTTATTTGAAGTTCATAGGTGGTAAAAAATCATAGTCATTGGGTATCTAACTGGAAAATTAAATAGTTTGTTTGCCACTTTCCCACCATTTTTAGAGTTCTAAGTACCTTTAAAAATGGTTTCAGATTTTCTGTAAGGTTTTAATGTCAGTTTAATTCTTTTTTGCCTGCCTGTGCTAATTTTTTATGCATCCAGGAAGGAAACAAGCTTTTCTATGTTTTCAGTAAGTGTTCTTAAATTTTTATGAAGGAAATTAAGCCAAATTACCTAACAAATTTCTAAGTGATTAAGGAAAACATTCCTGTGCAATTGAAGGCCCAAACTTGGATATTTGGAGTAAAAAAACCAAAAACCAAAAAACATGCTGGAATTGATTCATTGGCAGGACAAGAGACAAACAGCAGATACATTATATGGTAATATAATTGTTGTTTTGGGGGTTTATGCTACTTCATGAATTTTTGTTTCAACCAACAATTATCATGTGTGTTATGTGGCAGGTATATATCACTGTATGATATATACATAGTATGATGTATGGCTTGGTATATATTGACTTTGTGAAAGAGGTGGAGCTCCAGCAAAGTGTGACATACAGCTGTTACTCGAATTTACCATATAAAAACAGCATTGGAAAGGTAAGTGCATGGTCTGTGACCCAGACTGCCATTCCAGGCTTTACTGGTTGCAGGATGTGGGCTGAGGGAAGGTGGGTTCAGGCAGGGGCAGAGAGAGAGGATGCATTTTGATGCATGTTTTATCTGTATGTGGGGAAGTGCACATGGACGCACATAGGTATGAAAGTAACTGTATGGATATGCATGTAGACACGCATATATAAAAAAATTCTAAGTGAGTATGGTCATTATTGCTTGCAGTTTTCAATTCTTTGTCATCAGAGGTGATAATGGCTCTATCTCTGTTCACAATCTGAGTCTCTCCTCTGTGCTTACTCTGTATTTAATACCGACTGCGTGTCCTACATTTGGTCACTTCATTTCATATAGTGATAAGTATGCTGCCTGACTTGGAAGACTGAAATTTTTATGTACAGGAGAAGGGAATAGAAGCTTTAATGATATCCATAGAAAACTCTTGTTTTGCTTGTTCACACTATTCCAACTTAAGCATTTTGCGTAATATTCAAAACATCCTAAGCTCTCAAATATATTGTATGTAAACAAAACCATAAAAAGATGTTTATGACTTTGCATTTGAGAGAAATGAAAAATGTATCATCTAAGCAAACTGGTGATTTATACTCAAATGTTTGTGAATGCTCTTTTTTCATAGTGTTTAATGGTTAGGTTCACTGTTAAGGTGGTTAAAAGGTATATACGTGTGTGTGTAAATACACGTTGAATATTGTCTCCCAGGGCTTAGTTTGGGGTGGGAGTGTTGATCTGCTGGAAGGTAGGAAAGCTCTGTAAAGGGACCTGGACATGGTGGGTCAATGGGCCAAGGGCAGTTGTATCAGGTTCAATAAGGCCAAGTGCTGGGTCCTGCACTTCGGTCACAACAACCCCATAACAACCCCATGCAATGCTACAGGCTTGTGTTAAGTGTTGCTGGAAAGCTGTCAGGCAAAAAAGGACCTGGGGGTGCTGGTTAACAGCTGGCTGAGTGTGAGCCAGCAGTGTGTCCAGGTGGCCAAGAAGGCCAACAGCATCCTGGCTTGTATCAGAAATGGTGTAGCCAGGAGGAGAAGGAAAGTGATTGTTCTCCTGTACATGGCATTGGTGTGGCTGGACCTCGAGTACCCTGTTCAGTTCTGGGCCCCTCACTACAAGGACATTGAGTTGCTGGGGTGAGTTCAGAGAAGGGCAACCAAGCTGGTGAAGGGTACAGAGAAGTCATACAAGGAGAGGCTGAGAGAACTGAGATTGTTTCATTTGGAGAAGGGGAGGCTGAGGGGGAGGATTTATTGCTTTCTACAATTACCTGAAGGGAGGTTGTAGGGAGGTGGTTGCTGGCCTCTTTTCCCAAGTAACAATAAAACTAGTGGAAATGGCCTGAAATTGCACCAGGGGAGGTTTCGACCAGATATCAGGAAGAATTTATTTACTGAAACAGTAGTCAGGCACTGGAACAGGCTGCCCAAGGAGGTGGTGGAGTCACCATCCCTGGAGGTATTAAAAAAATCTGTGGATGTGGCACTTCAGGACATGCTTTAGTGGGCATGGTGGTTTTTTCTGGGTTGAAAGTTGGGCTCGGTGATCCAAGAAGTCTTTGCTAACCCTGAAAATTCTGTGGTTCCCTGTTAATACACTCTTTATAATATAATTGTTACTGGTTTAGATAATGAGCCTTCCATTCAAATTTAATATATCCATGCCACTAATATTTAAGACAAAAGTTAATTTTTTCCCCATCACTATTAATTTTATAATTGACTTTACAAAGTTAATCTTCACCATTGTCATCCTGGACAGGTTTCCTAGGAATCTTCTACTGTCAGGCTTTCCCTCTGTTTACTCCTTCAGTCTGATGCTTGTTGACATGCTGATTCATGTTTTACAACAAAAGATAGGTTTTGTTCATCTGGAGCAATCAGCTTAAAGAGGTCATGCCAGCTTTCCCTCTCTCCTAGAATATATCTCCTTTTAATTTAAACTCAGAGGAACAAAAAAAAGAGGAAAGAAAAAAAAAAATTTCTGCAGTAAGCTGAACTGGAGAAATCAATGGGATTTATTATCAAGGGATGTCTAATCTCCAGAGTTAATACAAGACTTCACAGCTATTGATTACATGCTGAGGATGCACAAACTGTTTATCATGCATGGAGGCAACAGAGTAAATATACTATCAAGAGGGAATGGGCAAATAATTGTTAGTAGTGCAGTTATATTAATCTCTTTACTGTACCTCTGAAGCAGAGACAGCTGTATTTTCCATCCAAAAAGATACATCCTAAAATACATTGAGTAGCCCCTCATTGCTACTGAAGCTAATGTAGTACAACTGATTATCTGTAAAATAATTTAGATGTTTTCTTCATTTCCCTGAGGTGTGTGGTCAATAAGAAAGGGCTTAATAAGTCAGTCACTAGATAAAGCGAAAAGAAAAAAACCCCATAGATTTTCATGCAATTGCATTATAAACTTTGTTTACAACAAAATAAATTTGTAGTGCTAATACAGTATAAATGCCATTGTTTCATTTAATCTGGGTTCATATTTCACATGGTAAATAGGTGGACATACTAATTACAGAAAATGTGTTCTTTTTGTGTCTGCATCCATATTTGGTTTGTATACTCTGTTACACAGCTGAGAAAATAGATGGCCAGTAATCTCTTCGGTTTTTATTGTGGGAATATGTACCTGTTAATTTTTCATTTTCTGTCAGACTGCTAAAATCAAATTGTATGAGTTCTGTCAACTTTGATTTTTCTTTCTTTGATTTTCATTATTTCGTAATGCTTCTAAGTTTTAAAGTACTGAAGGCCTGAGGTTTCAGATTTGGCTGCCAACAGTCAGGTCTCTAAACTGTTAACTTAGAATAAGATTTGAAAAAAAGCAGCAAGCCATGAACCTCACTTAAACTTTTCAACCTGGATTTATCTACATGTATGGATTTGTATGATCTGAAAATGAGGGAACGTGAATACTCTGTTAGTCTGTAATAATAATTCACTCCAATAACAACTTAAAAAGTCTACACTGATCTAGTTGGTAGTATGTGATTGTGTGGGTTTGTCTGGGAATGCACATAACTAGGTATAAAAGAGTCCCTGACTGAAGATCAGTAGCTCATGAACTGTCATTAAGCAGTTGTTAGAGGATTGAGGTCAACGCTTTTAATTGATTTTTGCCTTTAACTCTAAGCTAACCTTTAACTCCACTTAGAAACAGTCAAAGATTTGCCAGAGTTACAGGCAAGAGACTTAAATAGAAACTATAAAAATATTCTGTCATAAGGAAATACTAGTTCAGGGAAGTAAGGCTGAAGTGCATGGCATTCTTTGGATGTCTAAATAAATTGGATCCTCGTGTATAACCATCACATTGTTACATAGTGGAGTTACTAGGAATTAGTCTGAACTAAATTCTTTTGAATTTATAGATAAATAATCTTTAAAACACAGGGTTTTCATCGTTGATACTCCAGAATGCATCATGCCTATTCTAGGACAGTTCACCTTAGCTATGGATTTTTGTTGGCTTTGTTCAGAACTTAATAATAGGATGCTAATAAGAGCTTATAATGTGAGGGAACATAAAAAGCTGAGAACCTTTGTTTATTGTTCTCTTACTGCACATTTGACAGCTATTCTGGTTTGGGTTGTACTTCCTCTAGTGGTATTCTCTATTACCATTCTTCCCTGCTCTTATCAGGGGTCTTTTTAGAAGAATTCTTTACAGCAGTAAGATTGTAACACTGGGATTGTTTTGAATTTTGTGAACATCTTGTGAACATATTGTTTTTTGGGGACCTTATATGAACCAAGGCAGCAACAAGAGCCACAGTGACATCTTAGAATAATCCTCTCTTTATTTCCCACATGCCAAGGACAGACCTATCCTGGAAAGGTCACGAGGAGTCAAAGGACAGAGAGGCTCATATTCACATAAAGAAAAGTGTGGGGAATTCCAGTGGCTGTTCAGTCTGAGAATATTAGCAGAAGAGTGAGAACATTTTTTTTCTGTCATTTTTGTTTCAAAATGTAAAAGCGTGATAATTAAAGGAGCCTCTCTGAGAAACATTTTGTTTTATATTTCAGGGTTACTATACTTGAACAAAATGTTCTCTACTTTTTTAACAATCGTCATACGTTCACTTTTGTGTGTCAGAGTTCTTATTTAATATAAGCCTCACATTTCGCTACAGTTTTCTCAAGTCTTCTGCAAATGTATGTGTTGCCCCACCCTTCAAGTCCAATTGGTTTTTACCTCCTGTGTTACCAATAAAGGTGACTTAGGTCACGCAAACTTGATTCGAATTTGAGTCAGTGTGGTTAAAGCAAAAATTTGAAGTCCGCTCCTCAGTGCAATGCCATACCAGAAACAGTTTAAGCAGGGAAGAGGATCTGAACCAACCCCAAGTAAAACAAGTGTATAAACAGACAGTAATTAGATAGTATACAGTGGTGTTCATGAAGCATTGTCTTTATCTGAAATATTTGTGCTTTAAAATCTGTCTGACTTTTCCATGTCATGAAAATAAATGAGTATTCTTTCTGCTGATCAGAAGATCTAAACCCTCCCCCTGCCTTGCCAGGTAAATGGAAATGAAACTGCCTTGAAATTAACATTTACAATTCCTGAGGAAAGGCAGCAAAAGCAAAGGACTTGTCATGTTTTACTAGTCTCATTTTATAGGATTTTTGTCACAACTCAGGATATCTGGTTTTTCCTGATTGGCAGCAGGATAATATGTATTATTATTAAAAATAGGTTCTGAGTAAATACATGCCCTTACCTTGCTGTTTCTGCAGTTGTGAAGGCTTTTGTTTTCACTACCATCTCTGTGTAAGTGAAGTTAATCTCAGCAAAGAGGCTCTGATATTGATGTGTTGAATCACGTGTTGCTTATCAAGTGCTGAAGAAATTGAATTTCATTTTATCTGTTATCTGGACCATCTTATTAAATTATCCAGCAGTTGAGAGGTGGTATGGGGTCAACAGGTTCTGTCTCTTTTGCCATTTATTCCTGAATTATTAACCAGTGGAGAATTACTAAAGCTGTCCTAAATTTTATCCCATAAAGTTGTGTTAAATTTTCTTGATCCATAAATGGTTGTGAGTGTCAAGTGCATGTAATTCTTTTACTTAATGCAGTTTATGGATAAAGAATGAGGACTTAGTGATCTGCATAAGTGTAGAGATGTCCTCTTTTTTGTTTTTTGGTTTTGGTTTTTGTTGTTTGGTTGTTTTTATTCCCCTGTTCTTTTGAAGTTGTCCTAGTTTTAAGTGGCTCAGTGAGAGTAAAAACAGTGGAGTCAGATGATGGATCTGGGTCATCTTGGTTATATTCATTTGCCAAGACATAAAGGGAGGACGATGATGAGGAAGGTAGTGGAGTTGGGTATTGCCAGGCATTGAAAGCTAAGGGCAGAGAGAGAAGCTGGCCCTAAGGAGAGGTGGAGGTTGTGGCAGCAGCCTGTGGGCAGGAAGGGTTTGAAGAAGGGAGCCCTCAGCAGAGGGACTAAGGAAGATACAAAAGTCGACCCAGCCACCACCACCACCATCAGATTGCCTTTTTGCCATATTTCTTTTGGAAGAAGTGACTCTGCAAGTCAGGATGTTCACATTTAAGAGGTTGATGCAGTCACAGTGTATTGAAATTTCTGCAATAGCAGAGGCCCGGAGTACTTTCTGCTGCCACGAGAAGGAACTACCTCCAGTGTTAAATGTATTTTCTGCTGGAGAAAAAGGCTTGGAAAAAAAATGGAGTGACTCCCCAGTTTTAATCCTATATTTAAGATTTAATGGGAAAAGAAAGTACTGTTTCAATCAAGGTACCAGCTCTCAATCAATAAATCTTTCCAAATTAATAAGCCAACCTATTGTTTCTCAAATCCCTTTTCCTTATGCTGAGATACTAATTTATTGTATGGGCACTGTTACACTTTTTCAAACTTGTTCTGAGAAAATCTGCAAAAAACTATTAAAAATAACTAGACTTGAGGAATAGAGTTAGCACTTCAGTTGAAGCACAGGCTAATAAGGTGTAGGTGATCTCTGCATTGCTGCTGCTAGCTGGTGCTGTCTGATGGCCAGAGCACTGCTGACCTAGGAGCTGGGTACCCTTCAGCTTTCTTATGGCCCCGGCGGTAAATCACCTTGTAGCTTTGAACAAGCTATTAACCTTTTTTGTGTCTCTTTCTCCTCCCAGAAAAGAAAGAAAACCACTTAACTCTCTCATGGGGGTAATTGGAAGATTAATGTTTGGAAAATATTAAGTGCTTTCTGCTATTACTACTTGAAACCCCAGTTGATACGTTAAGCAATTAACAGAGATTTTGGGAGCATCTTATTTCTTCCCTCTTTGGCATAGGGTGTCAATCTGACATGAATAATTTAACAAAAAGTGAGAAATCCTGTATTTTGTATAAAAGTTCTGGATTTGACTGAAGGAGGAAAGGTGAGAAAACAGCAACTGGGTAGACAAGAAGTAAATTGAGTTACTGGGATTAACAGTACTGAAAAAGTATCCAGAGATCAGAAGACAATGCATAAAGTGAAATGAAATCCCAGTAGGATTAAGAAAATTTTTCAGTAAAATGCAAGCCTTAAAGGGTGATGAGGAAAAGGTAAAGTGGTAGATGGTTACTTTTTGCCCCATCAAGGACAAAGTTATTTGTAATGAGATGCTTAGATTTTTGGGAAGCCTACTCAAAAATTTGCTACTGTTTTATCTGAGAAAAATAATTATTCAAAGATTGCTTTCTACTGAGGTGGTACAGATGGAGGCTTTGTGGTATGGTAGTTTAAAACAATTGGTCTGTCCCTCTAGAGATCTCAAAGATGAAAGTTGCCCAGAAGTGAGAGTAGAATTGTGGTTTTAAAGCATCATTTTAGGAGCAGTGGGACAGTTGGCAGAGTTTACCAAAGCTGTTGAGAGACTCTGCAGACTTTAATTACCATCTCAATATTGCAGAAGTTGTTTAATTTCTGCCAAAAAAAGGGAATAGTTGTGAGAAAAAGCAAGATCACACTCTGTCTTTCATTCTTTTCTTTTTGACAGGTGGATAAAGGATGCTTTTCAGTATCTCCTCTGATACTGTGACACATTTGCAAAATTTGCATAGAATTGTAAAAGTATTTTGCTTTAAGATTAAAAAAGCTTTTATTTTATTTTGTTCTTTTTGAAAGTGCTGTACATCACAGTGTAAATGCAGTTTTAGTCGTCTTTTAAAAGAAATAAGATGAAAAAAATTAAGTGCATGTTCTATTACTAATTAGTTGGCTTCAGACATAAGTGGTTTCATCCTTCCATGGCCAGACAATATGTATTATGTTGTGTTTGGTTTAGAGGTTCCAGTTAATTTTAAATTCAGGTTTAATTTCATCTCTGGTTTGAGTAGTTGAAGGCATAACCTGGATTTCCAGAGTAAAGAGGAAATTATTCAAATCAGCAGAATCAGTCTATTTGAGAAGGTTGTAGCTGTTCTCTTCCTCTGTAACATCTACATGTGTTTGGATTTTTTTCTTGGTGCTTGCAGCAGCCAAGGAAATACTGATTCTTTGGTGACTATTACCAGCACCTTCAGAAGATCTAACCTGTAGCTACATTTTTGTTTTGTTTTGTTGGGTTTTGTTGTTTTTTTTTTAATATAATGACTGCCTCACACCTGTCTCTACTTTTTAAATCACTGGCCATTGTTTAGTCTACAAAAGCCCCTTTTTTCCTGTTTCTCTTCAAGTATCTTATCTCTGAAGGACCCTTCAGTGCTATCTTTCAGCTTCAGCTCTCTATTGTCACAGTATACAATATGTTCACAAAGCTACTGCCCAGGAAGTCCACTTACTCATTTGTAATTTTTGCCATATGTATGATAAATTGGTACTCAAGGGCAAAGGGAACACAATAGTTCAAAATCCAGAAAGGAAAGAACAGACCATGGAAACAAATAGCCACAATTTTTAATCCTTAACACTCATCATGTTACTAGGACTATCTTTATGTAATATTTAGAATTCGATTGTTTTGGTGTTTGAAACTAAATGTTTGCAGTTTGTCTGGCAAAGTGTATGCTGAATGGATTACACTGATTCACATTTCCTTATTTGATTCTACCATCTGTGCTTTTGGCTGGTTGGTAGCCTGGTTGGTACTCTCGTTTTATAAATGCAAGTTACAAAAACTGTTATGCATAGAAAGAGAAGTCCTATATTTCAGTTCCCTGAATAATCTCAGCTGTTTTGACCTCAGACCAACAAGGACATGAGGGTGAAGCTGTGCCTACAGCAGGCTTTTTTTCCTCTGCTAAAGGAGGATGTACTAGCAGGTTATAAAGATTCCCTTGGTATATTTCCAGTGAGAAACTCCAGTATATATAGTCATGGTCATGATTTTCATTGTGTAATCATTTTAATTAAGTTCAATGATAGAAGTTAGTTTTGCATGAGGAATGAATGCACTAGAGAGACAATGAAAGATTGATGACAGCTTTGGGAGCATCATATACTCAGCTGGTGGAAATGCATATGTGGAGAGCAGCTGAGCTTGGCTAGCAGGTCAGAGATTGCCAGCTCAGAGCAACGGTCAGGCAAAGTTTTGGGGATCTAAAAGAAGCAGGATACAATGGGAATATCTGAAAATATTTTTGTAGTATTTCTGAGGCTTTTTACTTGAATGTATAGTTTTGTTACAAAAATAAAAAGCATTAATTAATATCAGCATCATTTTTGTAACTGCTAGCTTAGCAAGGTAATTAGTGTAATTAGTATACAACATTACTTGGTGGTATGATAAATTCTAGTGTAGTGGATGTTGACTCTTTATCACTATGATGTATTATCTAATTTACACAGGTAAAAAAAAAAAAAAAGGTAATGGGAAAATCAAGATGAGAAGCCAGTAGTGACAGCTGGGTGGTGGCCTTTTGGTCACCTTTCTTGCAACTACTGCCTGTATTAATTGCTTGGAACCACACTACTGTTAATTAACCATTCTTGTTCTTGCTTTTGCTAAGTCTTAATCACTGCTTGGAACTTGCCAAGAGAGGCTAAAGAAGCATGAAATAAAAACCTAGACACTGTGGCAGGTTGTTTTTGTTTTTTTTTCCTTCAGGGTACCTGTACTGTGGGTAGCACTTCCAGTAGTAACTCTGTGCATTGTGTATCAGCTTTGCTTTCACATGCCTGGAGGCATCATCTACCAGTTCTAGTTCAGTGCAAGGATGAAGAATGTTAATGATATTTTTCTCTGTTACACTTTGTTTTGTAGAACCTATGAGAACACCGAAAACTCTAAAGATTGCTGAGATCCAGGCCAGACACATTGCTGTGGATTGGGAATCTCTGGGTTACAACATCACTCGTTGCCACACATTCAATGTCACTATCTGCTACCATTACTTCTGCGGACACAACGAGAGCAAAGCAGACTGCTTGGACATGGACCCCAAAGCACCCCAGCATGTCGTGGATCACCTGCCTCCCTACACAAATGTCAGCCTCAAAATGATCTTAACCAACCCAGAAGGGAGGAAGGAGAGTGAGGAGACCATTATCCAGACAGATGAAGACGGTATGTGTAAATGCTCTTAAGGATATGACATCCAGGTCCACTCTAAACAGGTGGAAGGAAATAGTGTGTAACAATATGTGTAACATGTGGTGGGAGTTCTCTTCTATAAATGTATTAATTAGCCCTAAAACAGTAGCTTGAAGAGTATTGTAGCTGTCAGCCTGCTTATATAGCCAAAAATGTCTGTGTAGTGCAAGACAAGGTGTCTCTTGCAAGAAAAAAGGTGGCTTTCCAGTCATTTCAAAAATGTGCTAAAAAGGTGACAAGAAGCACGTGGTGGTATTAGGTGAAGGTTTCTTTACAGTAGTAAGTGTGCTATTTGAAAATCTATTTAATTCCGTGATTTTATATTTAAATATCATGTTCAATGCTAAAAGACACTAATCAAGATTTAAAACTTTTCAACAAATGTCTTTGAGAAGTAATTTGTGTTGAAGGTTACAGTATATAGTATCTGTTAACTGTTTGAAAGCCACCCAATAGATTAAAGTACTATTTTGACCACTTGGGAGTTGGCATTGATGATCCTTATGGGTCCATTCTAACTCAAAATATTCTGATTCTATAATTCTTCTTTAAATGATCCCAGTGAGGTTTCATTGACAAGACAGTTGAACTTTCCTTAATCAGGAACAAATAAAGAATAGGTGCAGATGTTAATGGTGACATTCAGTGGGTAGGCTATGAATCTTGGTTTGAAAAAGATTAAAATGAAATTAGGTATCTTTCCCTAAAATGTGATAGTAAAGAGCAATTTTAGATTTATTTTCTTCTATTTATATTTCATTAAACTATTGACAATAAAATGAAAGATAACTGCTTTCAGTTACAAAAAAACAACGTACTTGGAGTAACATGAGTGTAAATACATAAGATAGAACTGAAAAAGCGTGCTTGCATGTAAAATAGAGGAGAGAGTATAGCTTTATATATGGATAACAGTAAAAGTAAGAATCTGGAAACCAGTCTTTTTTGCCATGTGCTTTGACTTTTGCAAGAAGTAGAAGAGGAATGTTAACTGTTTCAATAAATAAGAGAGAACAGCTTATTAAATAGGTAGAATATGAGGCACTGAAGAGAACTATAGAGGTATAGATGCATCACGTGAAGATTTTTTTTAAAGTACAGAGTTAGAATATTTTGTGAAATTCAAATTTTAGCATTACTTTTTTTTTTGTAAATGTAATCCATGATGATTTCTTTATCTGTGTTCACATTATAGATACTTGTGGTTGCTATTTTCCTTGAGCTTTACAAAAGAAAAGAAGAAAAAAATAGTATTAGTATTGTTATTTCCAATACATTCTTTTCTTCCTTTATGTGAGTTTTCAAGAAAGGTTATGGTGTCTGATAACCTTTACCTAGACAGATGTGTGGAGATAGTGTCTGGTTGCTATAGTGGTGCTTGTCATGAGTAGAGTCAAGTGCATATATTTTGTCTTTTGGTTTTGCTGTGGATT
This sequence comes from Heliangelus exortis, assembly GCF_036169615.1. Taxonomy (NCBI): domain Eukaryota; kingdom Metazoa; phylum Chordata; class Aves; order Apodiformes; family Trochilidae; genus Heliangelus; species Heliangelus exortis. The sequence goes on from NC_092424.1 coordinate 61,471,103, forward strand.
ATTCTTGGAAAATTATACACACAGGCAGGCTTTGTTCTGAAGCTAGCCTGCCAGTGTGCTATCAGTGAAGTTGTTTAGACTCAAATTTGGTGTCTTAAGTACCACAGCATACATTAAGCTTCTCCCAGTGAACAAAATTTGCTAAAGTAAACTGTGTATTTAGATGCACTGTTGGTAATAATGCTTGTGACCTGAAAATTGCCTCTTACAAACTCTGCTCAATGGTACTATTAAAAGTGAAATGCAGATATTTTATTTTTTTTTAATGGTGTGTTACTGATTGACTTGAAAGTCTATGTCCATTTTGTCATGTATTTCAAAATAGAATGTGCAAGCAATGTGCAATCTGGAGGGCTTTCAGCCTTTTCAGAGGATCAAAGGTGTGTTCACACCTGCAGCTCTCCTTGAGCTCTCACAGCAACAGTAAATTGAGTTCTGTAGGTGACTGTGGATGCTGCTAATTTTGTCAGATGTCCAAGTGAGCAAGTATCTGTCTGAAACTGTTTAAAACAGGTTGCAGCCTAAAGCAGGACTCGGACCAAGAGGATGAGGGCTGCAGGAAGATGAATTGAGTTTGTGCACCACAAAATTCACATGTTGTCAGAAGTGGCCTTGTTGCTGTTATGTTTTTTGCAGGCTTTGTAGAATGAGCATAATGTTAATTACATAGTGGGGGCATTGTGGTCAGTGCATGTATTTATGAGAAAGAAGATAGGGGGATCACAGTATTTTCCTACATTTTTGCAGATAACATTAATAAGAAATAGCTCCTGCTTACATGATTACCTAAAACTGTGCACTTCTATTTTGCACTTTTCATGAATAGAAACTTTGAAAACTCCAGATGACAACAAATAATTATCTTTGTTAGCTTTCTTGTAGTGCAGTGTTCTTCCCAATGCCATTCTTCCTTACAAGAATCTGCTAATTAATTAAAAATTAATTAAAAACAGTGTAGACTGTTGAAGTGAAAGGTGCCCACTCCACGTTTTCTTTTGTCTTCAGTATTTCACCCTCTTCTTCTGTTGTTTTATCCATCTTTTTCATGCTTCCAGCTCCCTGTCTGTTTCTCTTCTTTATTTGATGTTTTGGTTTAATCTTTCCCTTCATCTCTTTTCTTCTATCACTTCACCTCCTTCCTTCCTCTAGGAGCTTTACACATATTTGAACTTCTGGGATTCCTTAAGAGCAGAGTATCTCAGACTTCTGGGGGGCTCTGGTGTGAGATAGTGAGGATCTCTGATTCTCTTTCACAGAGCTACACATTTATGCAGGGCTGCTAGCTGGGCCAGACCTCCCAGAGTGATGATTGACAGCCAAGCAGTATACCAAGTACCAGGAGCAAAATTAACTCAGGAAGCAATTAGTAGAAGAACCAGGGTTAAGTTTCAGAAGTTGTGCATCAGACCTTGGGAGCTGTGGCTGGCAAAATGGAGAAAGTTTTAATAGCTTGTAATTCAGTATCTACAAGAAAGCAAAACTGGGAATATCTGTCTGAAAATAACCTCCTTTCTGAGTAGAGCTAGATCTGAGTACTTGGTGGATTTGAGTATTTCTGTTTAACTTGAGTAGATGGAATTAATCTTTAAAGTGTATTATAATAATTTGCTAAGAGCTTTATTCCATGTGAAAATTAAACCCTTGAGCAATACTGTTAAACAAGTTGTGCAAAAAGATGAAAACAAGGAAAATTGTGTGTGTTTTGTGGGTGAAACATCATCTTTCACTTTGGGGAGAGACCACACTATCACTACAATGTGGGAGGAAGCTCTTCTGACTGCCCTGGCTCTCAGGACACTTACCTGAGCCATGTACGGAGCAGGGTGTCCCTGCTTTGCCTGGCTTGTGTAGGAGATAGGCAGTGTTTGAAGAATTTGATAAAAGGGAAAGAAGAAGGCTTGCACAATCTGGGAATGCATACATGCTAGGCAGAGCTGATGTTTGGCATTTCAAACAAAGTACAAGAGCCAGCAGTGAACTTATCATTTAGCATGAATCAGCAGCGTGCACAAGTGCTTGAAGCTGCCTGTTCACAAGGATGCAGCAAACTCTGAAGGACCCTTTGCAAGAGCAGTAGATGGTGAATGGGATTAAAGCAGATAAATGCTTCCTTAATTTTTAGTTGGAAACAGATGCAAAGGTAGTGGATTAACAGGAATAGTGACATTAGCTCTGAGAGAGCTGCTACAGAGAAAGCAAACTGAGAAGCTCAGAGTGCTCAAGGGCAGTTTTATAACTAGTAAGGGACTGCGTTAGCCTAACAGCAGGCAAACAACTAATTGAAAAAGATAATTTGCTGTAGGAAAAGTACGTGTTTGGGGGCTTCAGATATGCCAAAGCTTTGGTCTGAGCCAAAGGATACATTCATTGGACAAAAACAAGATCAAGATACCTAGGGGTATAATGTGGGGTTAAGTCACCAACTGTCCAACCATTCCTCATGCTTCTGGGGAAACTCCAGCAGGCTCACCACTCTGGGAAACAGAAGTGGAAGGAGGAAATGTCATATTTAGAGGACAAAAAGGAAGTAAAAAGTGGAATACTTTGTGTAATGTCTAAATGTATGAAGTGGAAATGTCCTCCATTAACTTAAAAGAGGGAGGATTTTATGGAAATTGTTGATATTTAATATTTTTGCGTGATTGATCGTAGTGAGTTTTTAAAGTTCCCCTTACAAAAAAAATGTCCTCAATTTATTATTTGTTATGAGAAGCATCTTTTCCTTTGTACTTTTTCAAGTTATTCTAGCACCCTAGTAAAATATGGGGAAGGAAAAAAAGGTGGAGCATAAAATATGCTTCAATCAAAGGGTACAAACAAATAAACAATTCTTCAAGGAGCTTTGAAAAAATATAAGTCTCTAGTAGAAGCATTGTAAAAGTGCTCAAAAAAAATGTAAAAGTGCAAAAATAGCTCACCTTGGAGAAAAGTTAATGCAGCAAGATCAGCAGGTAGTATGGCCGATGCAGCAGAGGAGGGCTGCAAAAATTGCTTAAAATGATAAAATTTTCTCAAAGAATGTGGAATTTATGTAGCTGAGACAAGCACATGAATCCATATCCTAATCTTCTGAAAAAATTAGCAAATTATTATAGTAAATAAAGAGAAACCCATGACTAAGGGATAAATATTTAAATGTGAGGTTCTCTGTAGATGCCAGTGCTAAAGGTATGAACCTCAATCCTTGACTTAAAAGGGAAAGTAGTGACCTACATGTCATGAGCAGCAGTAAAATTTAGTGTCAATATAGTGAAATAAGGGAGTTTACATGCCTTCAGCATCAGTGAACTGAAACTACTGTCATTGATAAAAGGAGCCTGGGTTAACTTAAACACAAGACTATAAGCAAGAGCAAGTATAGAGTCTTGCATCTGGGAAAGAACAACCCCAAGTACCAGTATAGGTTGGGGACTGAACTGTTGGAGAGCAGAAAGGGGAAAGGGACCTGGGCGTGCTGGTGGGTGGAAGGATGAGCATGAGCCAGCAATGTGCCCTTGTGGCCAAGAAGGCCAATGGCATCCTGGGGTGCATTAAAAGGAGAGTGGCTAGTAGGTTGAGAGAGGTTCTCCTCCCCCTCTGCTCTGTCCTGGTGAGGCCACATCTGGAATATTGTGCCCAGTTCTGGGCCTCTCAGTTCCAGAAGGGCTGGGAACTGCTTGAGAGAGTCCAGAACAGAGCGACCAAGATGATGAAGGGAGCGGAACATCTCCCTTATGAGGAAAGGCTGAGGGAGCTGGGACTCTTCAGCTTGGAGGAAAGGAGACTGAGGGCTGAGCTCATCAGTGTTTATAAATATGTAAAGGGAGAGAACCAGGAGGATGGAGCTAGCCTCTTCTCAGTTATGTCCAATGATAGGACATGGGGCACTGGGGAACAAGCATGAGCATAGGAGGTTCCACATAAATATAACGAAAAACCTGTTCACAGTGAGGGTGACAGGGCACTGTAAGAGGCTGCCCAGGGAGTCTCTTTCTCTGGAGACATTCAGAACCTGCCTGGACATGTTCCTGTGTGACCTGTGCTGTAGGTGACCCTGCTCTGGCAGGGAGTTTGGACTAGATTGATCTTTCGAGGTCCCTTCCAACCCCTAACTTCCTGTGATTCTGTGATTTGTCCTTCAGCTTGTGAAAATAACCCCAGTTCTTTTTTTCAAATTGGTAAGTAAGATTCTCTATCAGCAGATCATCATGAGAGAGAAAAAGTGGTTGCGGAAAGACACATAGGTGCTTTTTTTTTTTTTAAAGGCATCAGAAAAGTTGATTTGTGAGTAAGAAAAAATTGGAAGTTTTTAGCAGAGAATTAGTTTAAGCTTACTCTGAACAAACAGCAAGTGAAGTAAGCTGTTTTAAGGTATTGCAGAGACTAGAAATACAAGCTAGGTTTTATATTAATAGCTCAGGAAAAATTGGCCCTGACGCACAGAATTATTTATCCTGGCTGAAACAATTTCCTTCTTTACTTTACTTTAGATACCTACATAACACACTTTATAGCTGAAAACGTGATCTCGTATATGATATTCTTTGTAGAAATAAGCTAGAATTAGCAGCTATTTTTCAGCAGTTTGCAGTGGAATGAGGGCTTATACCTGGGCCCACCAGTTCCCCTTATTCCCAAACCATGCACTAGCTAGCTGGAGGCACTCTCTGAATACTGATCTTTATGTTTTTAGAAAGTTGTAAGGTATGTGAGGCTTTACCACTCTGACCTAAAGAGAAGTTTCCTGATCCCAGAAAAGATCCCTAATTTTGGTGTAAAAAAGGTTTTAAACAAAATACTGCATTAGGTATCTACGCAAAATTAGGTACTGCCCCTGAATTCATCCAGAACTTGTGGTTTTAACTCCTCTTGATACTTGTGTCAATATCTACAGCGAGTACTGCCACTGAGACTGATTAGCCTCTGTCAGCTTAGTTAATTCCTTGATTGCAAGAGTTTCTCTTTGTTGCATTAGTAATTTCATATAAGATGGAAAGTGCAGGGGACCCTCACAGGCAAGAGCAAGTCAGTGCCCAGGAATTCCAGCTGGAACACCTGGGTGCTAACCTGCTCCTGCCTGTGAGGGGTGGGTGATACAGACCTGTGCCAGGCTGTGGGCTTTTGTCCAGTCCCAAGGTGTTTGACCCAGTACCCCCTGGGTTGCCCCCGGTCCCAGGATACCTGAGCCAGCCCTGCTCCTCCCTCCAGGACAAAAAGATCATCAGCCATGTTAGTCTCACTGGAGGTGATTATTAATATGCAATCATTTTTCTTCTCAATAGCATTTTCTTGTTTTGCTGAAAATAGTGCAACTTGAGCAATTTCTAAATAAGTCATTTTTGTCACTGCCTTTGGTGTAAATACTCTTATAATAAAGATTATTAACAGCAATTTTGATAATTTTTTTCCTGGTAATTATATAAAATTTGTTTCTATTTGATTCATAGTTTAAAACATTAAGAATGCATAAAGTTGCTATGATAAATCCTTCAGAGAAATCAGATAGAAAGGTGAGCCATTTTAATTGCTTGAAGTATTTAAAACATTAGAAGAGATTGACTTTCACCACTGGAAAATAAGCATCTGTGTTCAAAGAAGGGCTGTAAATTTGTTGCTGATACTCTTTACTTTGAGTATCACAAAGAAATTTTTTCAACTCTAACTGTGCATATACGTGCATGTAGCCTTTACCATATAGCATAATAATACTCTGCATGACTTTGTCACAAAGTACAACAGTATAAAAATACTCTGTTTACATGCACTTTCATCATTTTGTAGCAGGAAAACTGAAGCAATATACATTAATTTTTATTGTGGTTGGTGTCAGTTAATACATTGTTCTTCCAGAAGTAACATACTGTAATATAAGTTTCCTGTTAGGTTAGTGTAGAACAAGATTTAAGTGACACTATTTGTGATTAACTATTTATTTGTGACTGACATAATTTAATACAAATACATTGTTTAAAATTAATTGGCCTAATGTCAGATTGACAATTTGTACTTTCATTATGCGTAGCATTTATAAAAGTCCCACATGTATATTGAAGGAAAATTTATCAGCTATTCACTATATGAGTATATAGCTTCTTTAAAAGGGCTCTGGAGGTGTGTGTAAATTGTGAAAGAAGAGCTAGTGATGTTTCCACTATAAAGCCTTGCTGAAATTCCATTTGAACTGGTTTTATGTTACTTTCATATACAGCTGGGTTTTATGTTTGTATAATTTTTTATAGGAAAAATAGTAACTTTTTTTTCTTAAGTTCAAAATCTCTTCTGAAACCCATACATTTGAACCCACCTGAATGATTTAACTTCTTAAAATAAGTGGAAATCTTGACCTGTTGCAAGTTTAGTATAGAGTAATGTATGTGAAAAAAAGAGTGTTTACTGTTGTTACTGGTGAGAAATGGTGGGGGTCACACTTCACAAGGTCAGCAGATGGAAGGAAAATCTATAGAATCAGAATCTTTTCAAAGAGAGGGATTGGAGGCCAAAAGGTCCAAGTCGAACTCCTCTAGCAGCTAGTTACACTTTTTTGAATTATTCAAATACCTGGCCATTGATAGGAAATACAAAGTAACATACTTCATCTTATAGGCTTGTAATAATCTTGAGTGTTTTGATTTACTATAAAGTATCTGTAAGTCCAAGGGGAAGAGTAAGAGCTCACGCATGAAGAAGGTGAGTAGAGAAGGCAGCAGGGAGACATGGTAGTGTCTCAGGTTTCTGGAGATGCAGGCACAAGCCTTCAGAAAGCCTCCTGGGCTGTTTGTGAGAAAGCTTCTGAAAGCTGTTATCCACACAAGTGTGATGTTTACCTTACCAGTTCTTACCAGAGACCTTGCTAAATACTGTGGGAACACAGCTTTGGAAATATGAGTTTAAGGTATTTCTTAAGTCCTGAAGTCCTGCTGGGAGTCATAGGGAATAGGCAGTAGTGACCGTCTACATGGAAGGATGCAGTTAGTGCCTTCAAAATAGTGTTACCAAAAGGTCACCATACTGTTGTTTTGTTGTTTTTTCTTTTTGTGTCTTTGTTTGGGGTTTCAGCCTTTTTTAAATTTCTGATTGTGACTAATAATGACTTGAGGACAAAGGCAGAAGAACACAAGTGGGGATGTTTAGGCATTATTTTGACTAACCTGACTGATGAATCTGTGGGCCAAGTAATAGATACTCTGTTCTTCAATCAAATTCTCCTGCCTCTTCCCTCTCTTCCCTGTGTATCTTTGGTAAAGTTGACGTTTTTCTGTGGTTAAACTAAAAAATGGAAGGGGGGGAAAAAAAAACAAACCAAACTTTATATCTACTAAATCATATCCTTCAAACTAAAATTATATTCCCTCTTCTTGGCATTTGGATTTTGTTTGTTTTCATTCCAATTGAGCTCTCAAAGAATTTAAGCTGGTCCCAAGCTTCAGTTTTGGTCAATTTGCAAGGGTGGGCGAGGTTTTTGGGAATTTCCATTCTCTTTTTCTAGACACTTGCTTTTTGGTTTCTAACCTTATTTTTACTGGGATTCCCAGCAAGCTGTTCATCACTTTGCTAGCTTCTGTTCTTTTGCCTTTCTCATGCCAGTGGGAAGAGAAGCATGAAACTAAGTAGGATCATGTAGTTCCAGTCAGTTTAACATTGCTTCTGCTGCCACAAGCAACAAATTTTTTATTGCAGAAGAAAACACGGTCATGCGATGTGATGAGCCTAGAGGCTTCTCCCAGTTGGGCATTTAAACAGAAAATGTAGGAGGCTTTATGCAATCCTTGAACATAGAACTCTGTACCTAGTTTTAATTGAATGTGAAACATCTTTGTAAAAGCACCACTCAATATTTTATAGGTTTCTGAGTGATCGTGTCTTTTTATCTCACATACTTCAGTGTGCTTTAATGTCAAATTTCATATTCTGTGTGCATTCCTATGTTGTCTCCCATATACACAGACGTATACGCAAACACACACACATGTGCACGTCTTCCAGGGAAAATGTCACGTGCATCAGGGTATATTCATACCTCATTTGAGATGTAGAGAAGAAAAAGAGTAGAGCATTTCCATGAAAAACAAAGCAATGCCTACAGCAAGTGCCTGAATGCCATGGAGAGCACAGGGGCTGTCATGGTGTGTCAGCCTGCATCCACTGCCCAGTCTGTACTGGGACACTGAAGCAAAGCAGCAGTCTATGATTTTAGTTACCATCTCCTAAGTCTTTGCTTGACAGATGGGCGAGCAGTTTCTGTGAAGCTCTTGTCTGTTCACTTCTGGGCTTTTTTGACTGCATTAATTTATTATTAATGTGCCAAATTGTGTTGCTTGTACCAACGGTTTGGTCATCATGTATAACTTCCATGCAGACTGAATTAAAAGCCACTATTGGGACAGACCACTCACTTGGTGCTGGTAGCACAGTGCCTGGTGCTTCCTTTGATCCAGCACATTTTAATTTCTTTTTACTCTTTGTAAAACTTAAGTCTGTTTTGATAATTAATACCAAAGAAGTATCATGTGTGAGGCTCACTGAAAGTTGCATTGAATAAAATAGGCTAATTAAGAAGGGGAGAGAAATACACGTCAATATATTAAACAGAAGTAACATTTCAGCTAAAAGACTGCAGATCTGGGCAACTTCAGCTTTTTGAGGAGGGTTTTTCTTTGGATTCAGGGTTTCTTCAGGCACTTTCTTATCCTCATCACCTTCTTTCAGCACGTATGTGTTCAAATCTAGGTGAGCTGCTGTGGTTAAAAAGGCACTGCATGAGTAGACAAAAATATCTTGTAAGCTGAAATGGGAGATAACTAAGTGCTCCTGCCTGGTGTTGATGGGATTACCAGCTACTGTGAATTACTCAGGCAAAGAGACCTGAGGTGACACTTTAGACGTGTTATTACACCAGGGATATTGGTTCCGTTAAAAATAAGAAAGTGGGGTCATCCTTGTGTGGCTCAGTACAAAGCTTTGAAAATGTCTCTTATTGGAAAGATTTGAAGTAAGCAGTTTTGATCCTTTTGAAAGACAAGCGTGTCCGTAGCTGACAGAGGTGGTAGCTGAGCTGAGGTCTTTGCCCTGTGCCCAGCCCTCTCTTTAGAGAAGGATTTATTTTAAAACAACAAATCATAAGAAGGGATGACTGAAAACTGTTTTGTAAGCATTTCTCTCGTTTGGAAAATGCTGTATAACAAAGGCTCTTCCTTGCCTTTGATTTTTCTTTTTAAAGGGATTTTAAAACCATGTAGTCCTTGTCCTAAGATACGCTTATTAAAGAGTTCAGTGATGTTCCCTGAAGTCATAATCTAGCTTGAACTGTTTCCCCTGGCTATACTACGAGACAATTTGACTTTGCATGAAGGTTTTGAAAACCGTATGTGGGGATAATATTTCAACTTCATGCTTTCTCTGCACTGTGAATGACAAAATATGCTTTGAAGTGCTTTTCCATGCTCTCTACCACTACCTTCTGCATGCAAATAAATATTAATAAAAGTAGATCCACACTCACTTTTGGTTTTAATAGGATGTTCTGTCATCTCTTCAATTTTTCTCTCTTGAATTTCCTATTTTTAACTGGTTTATTTTGTTTGTAGTACCAGGCCCTATACCTGCCAAGTCAGTGAAAGGAACTCCTTTTGAAGATAAGATCTTCCTCAACTGGAAGGAACCTATGGATCCAAATGGAATCATTACACAGTATGAGGTAACCATTAAACAGCTAACAAGCATAGGGTTCACAAAGTGTAGGAAGAGGGGTGGCTGACAGTACTTGTTCTGTGCTTGTATGCTGCTTTCATTTACAGAATACTGGATTTTGTGTAGTGATAGGTATTCAAAAATCATATCTATGTTGTTAGCTGGCCAGCCAAGCCAAGTGGCTTTGGCATGTGATAACAAATATTTCGATGCATGTGGGAGGTACTAGTTGGAAAAATCATGTACCACTACTATGTTGTTTAGCTTTATCAGGTCTTTAGATGGAGGTTAATAGAAACCTCTATATATATTCTATTTAAAGTAGATTTCTTATAGGAGCTTTCTGACGACCTCCACAAGAGGTTGGCAGGAAACAGGAGCGGATTTGAGGAATAAACAACATCCTTTCCAATACTCCTTTTTTAAAAAGAACAGAGAATATAATTTTCTGTACCAGTGAATTATAGGAGGAAGACAAACTTACCAAACAAAACCTGTTCGATCTGTAGTTTCATCTATTTAATGTTAACAAATTCTTTCCATAGTGGGGGTTAAAACTGATGGGCATCTTAGCCCCACTCAGCTGCTCACTAATCCCTGCAGTGGGATGAGGGGAGAATTGCAAGGGCTTTTGTGTGAGATTTTGTGTTTTAATCACAAGGCAGAGCACCATACAACTGGTTCTGAAGAAAATTAACTCAAATCCCCGTCAAAACTAGTATATTAAGATATCATTGTTGGCTTTAAATTCACTAGCTTTTTTTGGACAGCATCCAAATTATGTTTATTAAGAGAGGAAAAGGAAAATGTATTACAGGAAATGAAAAATGAAAGGTTTTGGTGAAAAGGGGGCGATGGTGTCCTAATCTAAATGTAGCAGTGAAATTTTCCATGCCTAAACTGAAATCACGAAGAAAAGAGATGAAGGGCATAAGCATGGCCCTTCAAGTGCTGCCTTCAAGCAGACTCTACAGCAATACACGTTAAGTCCTCATGGGATCCTCAAGGTAGCAGGTAGCATGTGTCTTCTGGTTCCATTTCAGCTAAGCTAACATAGTCATCTCGTGTCAAACCCCATGACAATTGTTACAAAAATAATTGTTTTCACAGGTCAGTTACAGCAGCATAAGGTCATTTGATCCTGCAGTTCCAGTCGCAGGACCTCCACAAACTGTGTCAAAGCTGTGGAACAGCACACACCATGTCTTCTCCCACTTGCATCCTGGTACTACTTACCAGTTCTTTATACGTGCAAGCACTGTCAAAGGCTTTGGACCAGCAACTACAATCAATGTAACGACCAACATCTCAGGTAAACCCAAAAAACAACAGAAAAAGAAAAAAGAGGGAAGAAAAAAAAAGTGTATACATGGGGTAATGTTTTGGGGATTTTTTTTTTTGTAAGACTTGAAAAATCTTGACATGGGAAAGAAATTCCCCCCCCAGTCCTATCATGTTGTGAAACTGTATTATGTATTACTGACAGTGGTTTTGAGTGTATTTGCCAAACAGAAACATAAGTTCAAGGATAAATCCTTGCATGAATGAGGTGCAAATTGCACACCTGTGATTGTAAAATGTTTGAGTTTGTGTAATCTTGCACTCTCATCTAAAGATTTTGAAGTGCTATGTAAACCTTAACTAATTAAGCCTTACAGCACTCCATAGGTCACTCAGTACTGTATTTGTTTTGCAGATTAGTAGTCAGGTGCAGAAAATTAAACTGACTAACTCAAGGTGACACCACTTAGCAGGACACACCTATAACAAACTTGTGGTAGTTCAGAAGTGTGAATGTCTTTTGCCAAATTCATATCAGTCTGTTTCTTCCTACTGATGCAGGTCTGCTTTTACTCACTTGCTGCAGTGCACTAAGATGGACACTATTTGTCTTAATAATGTACTGTGATCTCTAGAAAAAAATAACATCAAATGGAATCATTTAGTGGGGTTTATTTTCTTGAATTTCAGTATTATTCTTGAAAAATGAGATAGTAGCTTACACACTTGATAGCAAAAGATAAGTCTGCCATATCTAGAGAGATTGTTGATTTTATGACATGATGACTTTGGATCTTAGCAGAGATCAAAGTCAATGATTTAGAAATATAAACAGCACAAAGCAGGCTATTTTCCTTGTTGTCTGCTGTAACAAAACTTATATCATCCTGTAAAGGCAAGTTAGTAATGCACTGAAATGCACCTACCTTTTCTATGGGAAACTACTCACATAGTCTCCTCACCCTGTTCTCAAAAGCATGCACAGAAGTCAAAATGTGAGAAAATTCAAGGCAGAGCTCCTTTCTTATGTAGCAAGTGAAATCCTATAGTTGTGATAGTTAACTGGAAAAATCTGTTGAATTTCATCCCAGCATGTGAGCACTAGTCCTCCTTATACCAGAGCTCCTTCAAAAAAAATGCAACCAAATCACCAAAAAAATCTCCAAACTATGTGGTCTGTTCATCTATCTATTAGATTGGTTTGAAGTGTAATACTTTATTCAGATTGTTTTAAGGTCCTTGTGTTTCTTCATAATACATTCCCATTAATAAATAATTAATTTAAAAAAAAAATACACAGTTACCATTAACAATTTTATACAGCTAAACGGTAAAGAAATCCAAACATGCAGAACGTTTTCAAGATTTTAAATGATTGGTAATAAAGAGAAATCTATTCTTTTCTGAATCACAGAAAATCCTGTTTTGTTCCTTGCACTAGGACTGAAGTCAGAAACATTGTTGTGTTCTTTTTTTTTTTCTTTGTATCTTGGGCGGTGGTTCAGAAATTGATTATTGAGCAACTTGGCCATCTGTTAGAAATGGAAGGAGAGAGGCATATGAGAAGAGGCTCCCCCACTCAGTTCTAGTCTCCACAGATGTTTGTCCATCCAAGCCCAGTTTTCCTGCACTCTAGTTGCTCTTGGTGTAGTCTTCCATGATGTTTAAGAGAACATGTGAAAGGTTCTTACATTGCTGGAAGAGGAAGAAGAGAGGTGGTAGAGGCTGGGTCTTTAAAATGGTGAATATAGAATGTAGAAAAAACAAGGCCAAAATGAGACTTTGTCATCTTAGGTCATCTCCTCCCTCAGTCTCTGTCCTTAAATAAACCTGCTTAGCTTGATAGGTATCATGATTTGAGGGGGACCAGTTGAGGGTGGGATTGTCAATTGTTGGTGAAGTTCCGTTCATGCTTTAGTAAAAGATAGTGCCTTACGGGAAAATCATTTAAAAAGACTCAAGTAGCTTCACCCTTGAAGATTGTGGCTTACTAAATTACAAACAGCCACCATCTCATGAAAATCTAAAATCCAAAATTTTCACTGATTTATTTCTCCTTCTTTTCCTTCCTACTCAACATTAATCAGCTCCCACTTTACCGGACTATGAAGGAGTCGATGCATCTCTCAATGAAACTGCTACTACAATAACTGTACTCTTGAGACCAGCACAGGCCAAAGGTGCACCTATCAGGTAATAAAAAATTAAAAATTAATTGAAATCATAAAAACCACAAAGGTTGGGGTTTGGGCTTGGTGGTTTGTTTTTTTTTTTTACTTGATTGTACACAGTCTTGTAGCTCATTGAGCTGTTTGTTTCCAAGTGATTTTAATTTGACATTACTGTTTTACAGGTTTTTGTGGCTAGACTGAGCTTGCCAATAGATCTGTAATTAAAAAGAGAAAATTAGTGGGTCTGGAGGTTTGTTTTTTTCAGAGATAGTCATAACCTGAATCATCCAGCTGTCTGTCTTGTTTGATTTGGGGTCCCCAGGACCACCTCCTATCCATTTTAATTTCACTTTACTTTCTCACAGTGTCTCTGAAATGTGAGGTTGAAAGGTGTTTGTCAGAAAGTGGATTTGAAAATAACACTTTCTCTCCAGTGCTTCAAATCAGCTATTCTATAGCATATATGTATGACTGGAAAATTGGAAGCTGAGTGGAAATGGGAGAATAATAGTGATGAATACAAACTATTTGACCTTTTTCTTCTCAGGGTGCTTCTTACTAGAAATCATGTAGCAAGCTATTAAATTTTATTTGGCGTGTCCCATAATCATATTAAAATGTTTCATTTATGTTAACTTTGAGAAGTCTTTCCCTTTCTGCTCTTTATTGAGAGATAATTTAATTCTGTTTGCAAAGATTAGTCCACATCCTGCTCTTTATTTCTACTTATTAGTGCAAAAATTTTATGATGGTATTTGATTCCATTTGTGTGTTACTGATGTGGCTGCATCAGCAATATTCAGGGACAGGTTTGACTAATTGGGGATTAATTAGCTACCAAGCATTAGAACCTTTTCATGCTCTTACCCTTGTGACATTTTAGAGAAATGCGGGCTAATGCATTTCATTCAGTGTTACATTAAGTCACTTACCGTGGCTCAGCCGATGTCAAGTAATGTGCCTGAGCCCTAAAGCAGAGGAAAACAGTTTCTTAAGTGTATTTCCTTTAAGAAGAATGTATGTATTACATTGATGTTGTGTGAAACACATGCTTATCATATAGTCACCATTATGGTTGATAGGATCAAGTTATTTATTTATATTCTGTCACTAAAGATAATCCAGATTCATCCTCTTTAAAGGAGATACTCGTGTTTTACATTCATAAGTAAAAATTGCAACTCCATACATCATTAGTTGCTGAAAGATTTCCCCGGAGCACACCTAGGATTTTGTTGAGTGTGAAGAATGATAAAATGCACAGGACTACATTCAGTACAGCACTTGAATTTCTAAAATAGGTGTTATGTTGAATTGATACAGTAGAAAACAGACCTCTAATCTGAAAATCTTCCCATTTTATGCAGGTTCTTAAACTCATTGTACACCATTGTAGGTGCTTCTTAAAGCCTTCCAGGGGTCTTGCTGCTGACCATATCCAAAACTGTCCCTGTTAGAGGAATCTGGTATCTATCTCATCTAACCCATGGCAAATGCTTTCAGTCTTCTGCCTGGTCCCTTGTTGGGGCTGATGCCTTGACTCACTCAGGGCAAGCAGGGCAAACATCTCTGGGCTCTGCTGATGGTGGTGCACATCATCTCTCTACAGCAACTGGGCTGTGGCACATTTCTGCTGACAGCAGCAATCACACCCTTCAGTCCCACCCCTCACACTGAGGGGCTTCAATCTCTCATCCAAGGTTTACTCTCCATAGGGTTTTCTTCTGTGAACCAGTAGCATGATGAGATGCAGCCTGAGGATTACTTGTACCTGGCTTGGGGAGCTCAGGTTTCTCTGCACTGTACTGGCAAGCGAGTAAGTCGCTGCAGAGTAAATCTTCAGCACACCACCTCACAGTGATTTGCTCAATTTTTCTTATAGCATTTTCAGTTCAGTGGCACGAGCTTGTCACTGTGGCCTGTGAAGGTGGCCCAAAGGATCTATGTGCTAAATGTTAATAGCTAATTTGATTGGGATAGTTTGATACAGTGTTAATAACTGTTATTTGAGTATGTTCTTGGAAAAGCTGATGTCTTTCTTCATGTCTCCCATCTTCCCTCTCCACTTCAATTAATTTATAAAACCTAAGAGTTTACATTAAATTGCTAACAAAAAGAGATCAAGAAAGTAAGTCCTTTATCGTAACCCAGAGACCTGGGCTTTATTTTTAAAACAAACCAGGCATTTTCTTCATTACTTGGAATAAGGAGCATTCTCCAGGGGACTGCAGAAGACATGGACCCATTCCCTTTCCTGAATGTACACATATTGCAGTCATGTACTTTTTGGCAGCTTCTTAATATTGGAGGTAAATGTAGCACATAGAAATTCTGAATTGATTCAATACATTTCACTAAACTTTATGGTGTGCTTTATTAAAGCTTCACTCCATGCACTCTGCAGTTGTGTTTCCACTACAAGCTGTCTTGTTGCCCTATAGAGTGCTACTAGATAGGTGGGAAAAAAATACATTCCCTTTTCTGCAGCTGTGATTGAGTAGAAGGGACTCAAATACTGATCTTCAACTTGAAACTGAAGAAAACAGTTGAGTTTTTGAAAAGGGTTGTTTGCAGCCAGTTCTCTAATCTCTGGAGCTGTGGGTGCTCAGGGGTCATTTTATTGAATTGCTGAAAGTCCATGTTGTAAACAAAAAAACAAAATTAGAAAAGTAAAAACCCAAAACAAAACAAAAAACAGCTTGGTCTGTTACTTTTACAAACAGGATTATACTGCGATCAGATTTTGCTGTACATCATCCTCTCCAATAGCACAGCCCCCCAGGAAACCGATGTTCCTTAACCCAAGTGAAATCTACCTGTGGCTGCCAGTCATTTCTTTAAGGCACTGCATGCAATAGTCATCACAGTTTAAACATCATATATTCCCTGTCAAGTGTTATTGTGTAATCACTAGCATCCTTTATGGCCTCCTAAAGTTTTAAACCAAATTACAAGCTAGAAATACAGAGACGGGGTGGGTGGGTCAAGCTCTCTGTGAAGCTTGTGCCATTTCAGCATCAGTCTTGTGGCTGAGATCGCCTGGTCAGCAGCATCAGTGGAGCTTCAGAGATTCATTTGAAGGAAGATATGATTTGTCACTGTTGTTTTTCTGAAGGATCCTACCTGAGCACCAACAAAACAGTCTTTTGTTTTCAAATCCTATTGAAGATGAGAATTGTGAAGCACATGTAATTTAGTTGACTGGTAAGGTGTTTTCTTATACCTCAATCTGCAAAATTGGGTTGCAGGTTGTTTTCATTTTGTAACAAGGCTAATTAAGTACACAGTGGCAGAGAGCAGCTAGAACTTAATTGTCAGTCGGACCTCCAAGAGCTCAGGTTGTAACTTGGGTACTCCCTCAATCTGGCACAGAAACACAGAACCATTCTGGTTGGAAAAGACCTTTAAGATCATTGAGTCCAAGCATTAACGTAACTCAGTAGAGTCCAGAGCTAAACCATATGCCTGACCATCATGTATACAATCTTTTTAAAGCACTCCCAGGGATGGTGATTCAGCTACCTCCTTGGGCAGCCTGTTCCAGTGTTTAATAACACTTTTGGAGA
This sequence comes from Heliangelus exortis, assembly GCF_036169615.1. Lineage (NCBI taxonomy): Eukaryota > Metazoa > Chordata > Aves > Apodiformes > Trochilidae > Heliangelus > Heliangelus exortis. The sequence continues at coordinate 61,487,787 of NC_092424.1, forward strand.
AGAAATTTCACTGCAAAGGAGAAGTGGCACCTATCAAAGGATAGGGCACTGTTTCTCTACTAGAGTGGAAGGAAATCTCTAGTTGATATTAAAGCTCAGTCAGAATATTGCTAAAGTATGAAAAACATGATCACTGTAGTACCTGTTTTAGAGCCTGAGTTTTTAGGGAATGGTGAAAAGGAAGTTCTGTTGGCGGGGACCTCCTTAGGCTGTTTGTAATTGTCTTAGTCAATAGGGAGGTTCTGTGCAGGTTTTAAATAAAAGAAAAATATTTTTTACAAAATATTATATTTTACAAATACAATACCCTCATGCAAAGTCTGAGCAGAGGAATTCTTGTTATATCTTTCACATTTTCTCTGCTTACCTGGTTGTCTCAGAAGCTGTTTAGCCTTCATGATGCTGGCAACTTCTGTAGAAGCTTCTTAAATTTTAATTGCTTTTCAGAATAGCTCAGAATTTATTTTATTTATCAGGGAGAAGGAATATTGTCGTTGAGGTTTGCCAGCTCTCCCTAGTTCTTTCTCTTCTTTATTTGTCATTTCTGTATGGGAATACTGGGAGGGAAAATAGATGCTGTATGAATTCCCATAGCTTCATTCACAAGAGAGTTCTCTCAATAATTGAGTTCCCACCATTACACCCAAAAACAAGTGTAAAAAGCACAAGATAATTGAAGCTAGGATTAGTAACACTTAAAAAATCCTATGATAAACAGAGTACATAGCCTTTAAACTTTCACTTACAGCCTGATACCAGACCACCTTTGCAGGTGGTCACACTGCAAACACCCTGCTTTTTAAGTTGCAAATTTAACTTTGGCTTCTATCTTTGCATCTTTCAGCACAGTGTCCTTTCCAAACAGTTACATGTACATTAAGTGACAGTGCTGCATTGCAGCCACTAGAGTGGTACTAAATGGGCTTAAACAGATGGTATATCACAAAGGGCCCAGAGGTAAATGACTGTATTCCTACATGTCCTGTTAGCCTATAATGTTGCATGGAAAATACTGCCAGATCCCCTTTCCAAAGGCACATCATTTATTTAAAAAATACTTTGTAAAATTAAAAAAGAAAAGCCTCTTTGAAGACTTCAAAGCCTTTCTGTCATTGTATATTCTTTCTTTAACTAAAAGTAATTGGATAGATGCAGATAGCTACAATGTGTGTATTTATTTCTTATTTTCCACATTTTGTAGTTTTTCAGTTCACAGTTAAAGGCCCAAAAAGCATTATTTTTGGAACTTTTTTTTTTTTTTTTTTGTAAATTAGTTTATTTAAAAATTTCTCAGAACCAGCACATTTTTTTCTGGTGTTGTGCTTAAAATTTTCCCTTGAAAGGCTCTTTTATTATTAACCTCTCATGGCCTTCATTTCTGATTATGGGTTGGTTTGTTTTGATCTCCAAAGACACTTAACCCTTAAAAAGGACACATGCAAAAAAAAAAAAAAAAAAAAAAAAAAAGCCTCATTTGTGGAAGAATGGAATTTATGGAAGAAATGGAAGAAAAGGTGGTCAATTTGATGACTGTGGTGGATCTCTGCTCCTGAGCTTCATGATAAATAGAGCTGTTCCAGGGAACTATTGCCTCCATCCTGTGTAGGCGTTGCACTGTCCTTACGATGCTCTCCCTGCTGGCCTTCTCCTTCAATGTTGGCAAGATGTTGCAGATTGCAAGTTTCCTGCTCTCCTGGCACTTAAGAGAGCAGAATTTGTCTCGGTCCCAGTCTTTTTGGCAGCTTATGAGAGAAGACTGCAAAATGGAGACATGGTGTCTGTGTTCCCAGTACATTCCAGTTGGTTGGCTGCCCAGTTTGGGAGTGGTGGTTTAACCCGGCCAGGCCAGGGATGGAATGAAAGCCTGTAGTCATTTCTTCCTTTCAGACATAAAAAAAAAAAAATCTTTGATATTTTGCATCCTGTCAAGTTTGTAAACCATCAATGCTTTTAGGGGTGGGCTTTTTTTGATAGTGTATTACTTTTGAACCATTAAAAAAAATTCTGGGAGCACGGGGGTATTGTGGAAGTGATATGTTGGTGCAGTCTTCATTAACTGGACTTGGTTAATCCCTAGATTTTAACACAAAGTAATTTATAACCAAGTTCAGTTCACAGACAGTTTATGAGAAACAGAGATTCCTAGGACTAACTCATAATTTTTTGTTCATGTTCTTCTTTTACCTAGAGTTTAAAAAATGAGGTGACTTTTACATTCCTTTGAACGGGAAAAGGCTTTCCTCAATTTTTAGGTGCTAGGAAAAGGGGATGCTAACTTTTAGTTCAAGAAAGACTTGAAACTAATTTCTTACTTTTTCTTCTCTCATTTCTTCCATTCCTCAGTATCATACTTCATCTCTGCCACTGCAGTTATTGAGTTTTCTGGACAGTAGTAGCTGAGAACATTGACAAAATAATTTAATGCTACTCCATAAGTTCTGAAATAAGAAGGATTGGTTTTGCTTTTGCTTTTCAGACTCCCTGCAGCAATGCAGTGATGCTTCCAGAACTCTCTTCTATTTTACTTTTTCTGTTTAGAAAGCTTTAAAACAAAACCAAGATCAATTCTGCCAACTCGGTTGAATAGCTTCAGGTCTTGACTACATGCTTAGGCATATTTTCTTACTAATCTTTCATAAGATCATGAAATGAATCTGCATATAAATGAGGAATTATGTGCAGATGTTCACATATATGCATGTGCGTATGCATACATATAATTCCTGTGTATATGTGTTTTTTTTCTCTCATTGCAAACTGAGGAACTGCCTCCTTCTCTCAGCATATAAGGTCTGTACTTCTGCTAAGCAGATGAAGCTCATAATGAGATGGTAACATCCTGCAGCTAGGTAGTTCCCCTACAGGAAAAAGAAGAATTATAATTACCTGTTCTATTTTGAGCAGATGATCTTGAGAAGTGACCAAGCTACAGACCATTTCAAGGGAGGTACTGGGAGGTTGCAGTGTAGTTTTAATAGGCCAAATGCCATCTGCTACCAGCAATTTGTAACATTTTATCATTGACAACTGTAGAGGAATGAGGCAGTCTATTTTGGTGGAATGGACAGATTTATGTCCATCTGTGCTTGTATTACAGCATGTCACTTGTATTTTAGATCTGCATAGCTCTGAGCCAAGATAGAAGCCACTGCAAGGTCAAGAGGTGGAGAAGCCTGTCAGCACATTCTGTCTCTAATGATATGACAACTGCAAATTGGTGCTTGAAGCACAGCCTGGAGGCAGTCATTATGTCGGGCCTTGAAGCTCAGCTTTCTCTAATATCGTTTCCAAGAAAAACGCTACCTTCAGATACTTCCAATTAGCCAAGAGATTAATCTATTGTAGTTTAAAGTCAGATTCATTCCTGTGTTTCTTCAAAAGAAAAATGCCTAAAAAAGTAAATTATTGTTAAGAGGCTGTGTATGGATTTATATTGCTGTTTTTGCTGGAAAAAAAAATGATGCTGCTTCTTTCTGAATTAGCTTTGCTTTATTTCAAGCCTTTGTTTCTTCTCTGCATCCATGTATCTGCTGTCTTTTCCTCTTTTCTGAGTTTCTTTTTAAGCTTACGCAAAGCAGGTGGGCTAATATTTTTATGAGACTAGACATTTGGCCCTAGCAGTGACCTTAAAGCTATGCTGATCTTCCTCTCTTTCACTAGTGCCTACCAGATTGTTGTTGAGGAGCTGCACCCACACCGAACAAAGCGAGAAACAGGTGCCATGGAGTGCTACCAAATCCCTGTCACCTATCAGACCGCTCTTAGCGGGGGGTCACCCTATTACTTTGCTGCTGAGCTGCCCCCAGGGAACCTGCCAGAGCCAGCCCCCTTTACCGTGGGTGACAACAGGACTTACCAGGGTTTCTGGAACCCGCCACTGGCTCCTCGGAAAGGTTACAATATCTATTTCCAGGCCATGAGCAGCGTTGAGAAGGTAAGTGCCAACCGCCTGGTAGGAGTCAACATTTCTGTGGTGACAATTAGGACTGCTGAAGTTGGATGTAGTAGGTGCTGGGCAGTGGCAGGGCTGTATTCCCTTCCATGCTGTGACAGCATGGCAGTGTGCCATTCACATTTCACACTGCCCTTGTATCATAGTAACTGCTACTAGACGAGGGTTTAATGCATCTTGTAGTAGTAATCATCTCAGTGAAGTTATTTAGTGCTGTGACTCTGCCTCCTCAGTAAATAACATCCACAGCCTTATCCCCAACTCTTAGTACTTGCCCACATTGGAAGATTGAATTCGTGAGGTTGCTCTTGAATGTTTTTTCCTCTCATGAATAAAAAACGGGGGAGAGGGAAGTGATCAGTGAGGATGAAAAACATGCTAGACACAGAAGATTCAGATATTTTAAAAATTCAATTTTTTTTTTTTTTTAATTTCTTTTAAATAGTGAGGTGAGGAAAGGGTATTAAAGTTTAGGGAACTGATGGTAATATTTCCGTAAGAATCTCCATAGGAAGCATCCAGGCAGGTCAGAAAGGAACTGCCCAATAGCCAGACTGAGACTCACCAGAGCCATCAGGAAGAAGCAGAAGCTGTGTTTACCCTCACATTTGGGTCTTTGCAGGAACTAAACAAAACTGAACTAACAGGCAGTTTTGCCACGAAGCCTTTGAAAATCTCACCTTCTAGCTATAGTTGTGAAAATTGCATATGCGTCAAGTCAGAATGGAGACAAAGAAGGAGCTAATGAAACTGTACTGGAGCTGCTTTGAGAGCTGGAGGCTTTTTCTAAGGCAAGAGGCTACAACCTCTTTTGAATTCTTATCTGGAGACATGTATGAAGTAAACAAAGCAAAATAAAAATTAACTGGTAGTCACTCAGTCATATTTCCCTCACCAGATGCATGAATTCCCCTTGCTTTTGTTGGCTTCCAGCTGACTAAAATGTAAGAAAATTTGTTTCCTTTCCCAAAACAATTTTCTTAAAACTTTGGATCAGATTTCTGTTCCTAGAAGGAATTTGGAGGAATTTGAGTGGACTACCCTGCATTCTTGCAAAGACAGAGATCCTAGTAGTTGCAAGATAACCTCTGAGTTACAGAGTATTTAAACAAGTGTTTTACTATAAACAAGTAGGCTTATCAAAAAAAGTCAAAAGGAAGTAAAGTATGTTCTGAAATGTACCATAGGGTTGAGATGAGGGTTACTCTGTGATCTTTGCAGACATTTTGAACAAAGTGGACAAGTAACTGGGAATAATGCTGATTAGGTAAGATTGTATCAATAAACCTTGCAGGGCTGTCATTTATATTGAAAAATTGTCTTTTTGGAACACCTATGAGGGGAAGCCTCAACTCACAGCTTTGCTTATTCTTTACTAGCTGTGTTTACAAAACAGCATCAACATATTTTACCTGTTACTTAGGAATCTTCAAGAGGACAGAGATCCAAGGGGATGTATTCAGGAACGGAGTGCTGGGGTAGCACAGGAGTAGAGGGACCATATTTTATAAAATGAAACTGTCGTTACTGTATTTTCGAATTACATGCTAATGTTGTTTAGAGGGATCTAATTGGGAAGCAGCTGCATCCTCTCATGCAACCTTATGGTATTTCAATATGCTTGTCTTTAAAATGACTGCACATTGTACAAAGAGGTCAAAAGAACAATTTATGACTGACCCTCATCTGTTCAAGTTGTCCATACTGTGCATAACCAAGTCAGTTCTCTGTTCATTTGTTTTACTTGATGACCAAAATTCTGAAAGGGAGGGGGGGAAAAAAGTAAAAACAGAAAAATTGTCTTTGCATTGCTATTGCTCATTTTCATTGGGCTTTGCAGCACCTTTTGTCCCCCCCATCACTATGCTGGATAATACAGAAAAATATCTAGATTTCATCCAGCTTTTGTAAAGGCAGAATGACCCAGCCCCTTCTCAGCTAAACCCACCTGGTTGGCCCTGAGCCACCTGGCCAGGTTGCTTCAGCTGATCAGCAAATCTAGAATGACTTTGTAGAACAGGGAACCCAGGAAAAAACAACCTGATCTAACTGTTTTCTTTGCTTTTCCCTCTTCAACAGGAAACCAAAACTCAGTGTGTTCGAATAGCTACAAAAGGTAAGAGATTTGTCCCTCCAAGAAAAGTTGTTTTTTTAATGAAATGTGGAGTTTCTAATTGAACAAAAGCCAGCACCATCTCTCTATTTTGAACCATTTGATTATCTTAAAATGTAATTGTATACTACTTTTTATTCTTCGGTATTGGGCCAAAAGAGTACTGTTCTAGCAATACTCAGAATTTAGACCAAGCTGGTACTCCTTGGTTTTCCCTGTCTGTGGTTTTCAAGGTCAGCTCTTAGGCTGCTGGAGCATTGCAGGAAGCAGATAGATGGACTGCAGACTAGCAAGCACACTTGGCAAGCTGTCTGTTGTGCTCACAGTTATTTCCAAGCAGGGATGAAAATAATTTAAATGAAGGACACAATAGTTAATTTTCCTAAGTAAGAGCTCTGTGTGTTAGTTAGACATAGGGGAGGGTTGATTTCAGGAAGGCTTATGTCTTTGATAGCAAGTGAGGCCCAGGGCTAAGACTGTCTGCATAGCTGAGAATAAATCATATTGATCCCCCATAACAGCGGGTTAATCACATACTGCTCGCTCAAAAATACTGTTTCATCTGCAATTGAGGACTTAGTTGTTCTGCTTATTGTTATCTCTTACTTTGACTGTATTTATAGCCATTCATTTTGGTTGCTTGATTGTGTCAACATGAGAATTGTTCAATAGTCTGCAGCAGCATAAGCAAAAAAAGAGCTTAAAAATGCTGAAAGAGTACTCTGCAGAGGCCCAGCACTGCTTATATTGTCTCTTTCTAATTGTGTATTGATATTTATCATAAATATAGCTTTAGACAGGAGCAAGTGGGCATTTAAAGTACTGTGGTGGTACATCAGCACCATTCTTTCAATCACTTCTTTGAATTTAGCAGCTGATGCCTCTAATGATGTGGTAGCAACAAAGTATTTTCTTGAGAAACTGCAAAATAAAATGTACTCAAAATGTTTTAATATTTTCATCAAGTGAGGTAAGCTAATAAAAACAGGAAATTGAAACCTTGAGCTAAGTCTTCTGTGAAAAGTACATCAGCACTACCTTTTTTATGTTTACCTGGCAAGATTAAATGTTTGAATTAAAATACATTTGCATAAACAAATATTTATGCTCTACAAGCATGTATTGCTAGGATTTGAGTCAAGGGAGAGTCGTGAAAGGCTCAAAAATATGCTCAGCTACTGCAGAGATACGAAATGAGGAAGAGGACAGCAGTGGTCTCTCTCATCATAAATTTTCTTGATAGTAATAGCAGAATAGGAAAGGAGCTCATCTAACTTGTGAGGAAATGATTTTTTACTTTACTATATTCAGTCCACCAATGTCAGTGATGTTCTCAGGAGCAGTAGTTCTGGTGGAGCCTTCCTCTGCTGAAAGAGGCACCTGCACCCCAATGGTTGCAGTCTGAAGGGAAGGGGAAATGAGTAGCACCTTGCTTGTCATTGTGCTATAAACTTTGCCTTTTCTGTGCTAGCTAAAGACATGCTTTTGTGAAGTAACTGCTTTGCCTGATATGTCAGCACTGTACTCCTTGGCCATGGAACTGAAACCAAAATGTTTTCTCTGACTTTATTTTAGTCGTGAAATGTAAGGGGAGGCAACATTAAAAACAAGTGCTTTCTCTTGCTCTGAAGGAGTGCATTTGATAGGGAATTATCAGTCTTACACATTCATACCCCTCAAACAAGTTATACTGGCTCTCAAAATTAGTTTTAAAAAACTGGTACTGAGATTTTTCCCATGTCTTCATTGTAAAAATAATACCACTACTTGTTGTATGTGAATAAAAGTACACTTAATGTATTAGTTTATGTATATGTTTGTCTGATCATTCAGATTTTCATAGTGTGTGAGTTTGCTTTGAATTGTTTGTCTAGGAAAGGTCTAGTTACATTTGTAATATAGTCATAGGGAAAAGAAGACTGTCTTATTTTACCTAACAAACCCCAGCAAAGCTAAGGAACCTTTTTAAAATCTGGCAGTGTCTAAACTATGTATTCAGTTATAAAAGTAGTGTTTAGTTCTGCATAATGCCCTGTGACTTGAAAAGGCATTAAAAATCATAAAGAGCTGGGATGGAAGGGAGAGGAGAGGGACAACAGTAAAATATGTGTGACAGCAAGACAAAATTGCCCTGGTAGTGAAGTTGAGTGTTACTAGCAAAGATACTTTCTCGTTTTTACCTCATTCAAGGGTCTGGTGTTATCGGTTGTGTGTATTCACACTGATAAGATACAAAAATTGAAAAAAATATGTAGTAGTATTGTCATGACTTGGTGCTGGAGAACTTCATATCCCTGAAATTATAGCCTTGATAACTTACCTTCCTTGAATTTGTTCTTTCCCTGACTATTTCTTTTTCTAATTACTGCTTGGGCAGTTGCCATAATGTACTTATATTTTAATTCATATGGAGTTTTGCATGAATCATTCCTGTGGATTGCCTTCTACCTTTGAGAATTGTTGGAATAGTCTGTTTATTGGTGTCAAACTAATGAAAGTCAGCAAATTTCAACTGGAGCACTCACACCTTTTCAGGCCATGTAATCCAGCTGCAATGTTCTTAGTTGTGTCTGATAGCAACGTGCATTGAAGCATGAATTCATCTGAAAGTAATGCCAAATCATAACTAAAGAATGTTACTGCTTTGGGTTTTGCTTGGGGTTTTGCTTGGAAAAAGCGTCTTTTAGACCAAGATGAGAGTCTTACTGGTGTCTGGTATATTAAAATATACTGATTAATTTTTTCATAGAAAAAAAAAAGCTGGAACAGCACCAGATGAAAAGCTTCTACTTGAGCAGTTCCTGTGTACTTGCAGCTAAAGGATGAATGCCAGAGTGATTCTTTGATTGCCCTGATTTAGGGTAATAATAGGATTCCCTCTTTGTCTGAACACCTATTTCCACAAAGCTTGTAAGCATTTAATGACTTTGTGACTGTTGCCCTTCAGGAGATCAGGCTGAATTGGTCAAGAAACTCCCAAGTTACTAGATGTGTTGAGGGATATGAAATGTGCATGCAGTTTATTCACATAAGCTTTGATTCTTGAGGAAACCAGGTTAAAAGCAACTCCTTGTGGTGGGAGGTGGGTAGGACATACCTAAAGCACTGTTTCTTTTACAAGTGTAGCCCAGAAAATATATGAACAGTGAACCGTTTTAATTCCTTGGGTACTTTTAGCCAATATTGCATTCCTGAGTCAACCTGAATTCCCTTCCCATCACCTCTTAGTAAACAGTGATTAGGATCTAAATAAATAAATAAGCCAACACCCTAAAAGTGAATTGTTTTTACCTTGTTATTTTCTGAATCTAGGTATTAGCATTACTTAGTCTCTAATTGTCTAGTGTCCCACACAAAATAACTGGAGAAGGAAAAAATTCTTGTTTTCTGAAGTGATGACCATGGTACAGAAACTAAGGTGATAGGTCAGATATTCATTAGAAACAGAAAAATGGAACTATGACAGGGAATGTGTGTTGTTTGACAAAAAGTGTAACATACAATTTCCTAAAGAGAGTTCTCAAACTTAATTAAACTACTTTGGTAAGGTAGAGTTCAGCCACTCCATAACATGCTTGTATCACAAGGGATGCATGATAACTGAACATGCCTAACCAAAGTATTGCTAGAGATGTGTGATTCCCGTAGCATACACTTCAGAGTAACACGTGATGTTGATGACTGATCCGTCACATCTTGGAGTAGAGTTTGACTGTATAGAACTTTGAAAATAGGTTGCCACTCACACATGATGTGGGTGTTTCATTTTATGATCTAAAATGATATCAGCTGCTAAGGGAATGAAACCAGATTAACATGGTGAGAGAAGAGTGCTGCTTCAAGTTATTTAGCATGTAAATAGACCTTTATGAGGACAGAAGGGACAGAAGAGCTGTTATTAAGCAGAGAGTATATGAAATTGACATTTCTGACAGTTTTTAGGCTGCCAAGTTTGATGCTAGCACTGATTTACATGTATTCTTTTGTTTTGGTTTGCATATGTGAGAAAAATATTGAAAATTTCATTAGAAGAAATCTACTGTGGTACTAAATAAAGTAGTGGTGGGCCTGGCAGCTCTGTCCCAAAGTAATTATAAGGAATAAATGAAGTCTGAAGTTTTTCACTCCACATTTAAAAAAATGAACTTCATCACCTCCAATATATTTTCCCGTGTGGTTTTAATTTTATTATTAGTTCAGGCAGTATAGAACTTCTCTATCTCTGAGCACGTTTGATTCATACAGATGGATGAAAATGCCATTTGAGATGATGTGCATCTGGAAGTAATTGTGAAATAGCAGAAAATGACTTTTTAATCTGATTTGAGGAATAAAAAGGTCTGTGTGGTAACATTTCAACTGCAAGTGTGCAGTTAGTCCACCATCATTATTGCTCTGAATTCATTCCCAAAGCAGTTGGGGATTGATCCAAAGGCCTTTGATGTCAATGGGAGTCCTTCCACTGACATTAATGTGCTTTGGATTAGGTCTTTAGAAGTCATAAATCTGTCTAGACCATAATTATTTCCTTGAAATTGTTCCTGATGATGTTTCTGCTCTTAGGGAAATTTGTGAAAGTCAAAGAACCTCCTGTAGCAGGATGCTCAGAATACGCCTGTTACTGATTAATGGACAAATGAGGGAAGATGTCAGATGCTAAATTTATATGAAACAAAGCTTCTCTCACTGTTGTTTTTATGTTTGGATCAATGCTCCTACAATGACTTTTAGCTGTACCATCATAATAGGCTCCGGAGACCTAAGTGGCAACATAAATTTAGGGAAGAATGCAGATGTTGCTGAAGTCATATCTTGCTTTTCACTCCTTCACAGGAAAAAGCTATTAATATATTTAGACTTCAGTGGTCTTTAGCATAGAGTGTCTTCTGTCTCACAAAGAGGAGATTTTGACTGACTTGCTGAGCTTTTCAAAGATAGAAAGATGGAAACAGCATATTAGTGTGGCATATTTTCCTCTTTTGTCTGTGAAATTGCAGTAGCTCATTGAGCAACTACATCTGCCAGTTCTGATAAGTGATACCTTTGGTTGTAAATAAAAAATTGAACGATCCTTTGATGGAATACTTAATGATGGTTATAAAAAAAGCAGTTAGCTGAGGGACACCTCCAGATTTTCAGATACAGAACCTATAATGTGGATATGTATGTGTGGAGAGTAATAAAGTCATGGAATTGAATTGCCAGAATTTTATTGAAGTGAAAAGGAATTTAATGTAACACCAGCGTTTATTAGGTGAAGCTACCTGATTGCTATGCATGGGACAACAATTTTCAGGGACTGTTTTTCCTGTTCATTATTATAAGGCACTGAAAATGAGTACTTTTTTCCGCTTGCTGCTTGACAGAAATAAGAAATAAGGGTTCCTTATGAGTATAACAGCAAAAAACTCTAAATTACCTAATATTTTTCTGCTTCTGACATTGCCTGAGATGAAAAATATATTTTGACGGTATTAGAGAATAATTATGATAAGAAATATTTTCTAGTTTGTGGCAGCTTTCCCTAGTTATTATGAATACAGGAATATACCTATGTTTGGAAACAGATGACTACTTTTGGTCAGAAAGGTTTCATGGATGAGTAAATATAGAAAATACCTTTAATAAATTTAATTGCTTTAATATGGAACTTTCTTTTTAAATATATTGCTTAGCGAATACATTTATTATGTACAAACTTTCTTTTATCAACTTGAATATGGTTACAGAAGGTTTTGTAAAATCACTAAGATTTTCAGAGGAAACACTAGTGATACATTTCAGTGTTTTAAAAATTCAGCCATTAGAATAAAGAAATTATGAGTCGAAAGGTATAATAAATATTAGCTGTTTATGATTTTGAAATGTTTTGCTATTTCTTTTGCCTGAGATAAATTACT